>NW_007578762.1:215399-246853 GCF_000690725.1 Stegastes partitus
GGGGACTACAACTGGACCAAAATGTTGCTCATTTTGCAAATCCACTTTGGCTTTTTGTGATGTAAAATTGAAGACAACACAGTCACACTCACTGTGTCTTGAGTGCTTTGCGTCAGGTAGTAGGCGATACATTTGGCTAAAAGGTGTGGTCACACGAGTGCTGTTTCATGTTTGTGGTGACTTGTGTGTGTTGTAGTGAGCGCGTGCTGGGCGTCGTACACAGCGAGGGCCTTCATGACCCGGGTCCTGTCCGGTGGCAGCTGGCGCTGTGCCTGCTAGCTGCCTGGATCATCATCTTCCTGTGTATGCTCAAGGGCATCCGCAGTTCCGGCAAGGTGAATCAGCACAATGTTGTTATTGTCAGCTCCCCCAGAAAACATACAATCTGTTCCCTTTGCTGCTATATCTTGTTGGTGTAACGTGCATCTGTGCTGTGCGTGTGTGTTTTCAGGTGGTTTATGTTACAGCTACCTTCCCGTACTTTGTGCTCATTGTTCTGATCATCAGAGGCGCGACGCTGGAGGGTTCACTCCAGGGTGTTGCTTTCTACCTCACACCGGACTGGGGTCGCTTAGCTAACGCACAGGTACTTCTGAAGGTCGACTGGCACGCACCAGGCTGACAAATTTATGAATCTTTTGATGCTGCTTTAATAGTGACTGCAGTTTTTTTTTTTTTTTCATTGTTCAAAGCACATGTCTTTCTGAAATATTGCAGGTGTGGAATGACGCAGCCTCGCAGATCTTCTACTCGTTAGGTATTGGAGTGGGAGGGCTGCTTTCTATGGCCTCTTACAACAAGTTTGACAACAATGTCATTAGGTGAGTTTGACGCCGTTCAGCTTTACAATAATAACCTAATAGAATAGAGTAGAGTAGAATAGAATAGAATAGAAAGTCTTTATTGTCATTATAAACAGATGTCAAGAGCTCACCATTAGACATACAAGACATATATACACTATAAAACATGATTTAAAAAACAATTTTAAAAAACAATTTTAAAAACAAAAAACAATTGCCAGTTGTTTTGTTTATTTACCTGAAGTGAAGATAGCAGGATAAAAAAAAGAATTCAAACTATTACCATCAGTTCCAACCAAATGATAGAGTTTTAAGGAGAGATTTAACCCTCTGAATCCAAAACCCCTGATAAAATCAGAAAGAATCACTACATTTTAAGCTTTCCAACAGCTCTTGAACTACATAATTCTCTTTGCATTAGATTTTTATGACTTAACGTATGTTAACTTTAGTTAAAAATTCACCAAAAATAAACCATTTGCTGTAACTACATTTTGCAAAAGACAAAAAATTCTTCACTGCTTGATGCAACCAGAAAGCCATGACTGATTTGTCTGAGACCAACAGTCATGTGGCAAAAATTCATGGACCTTTTTTGGGTGAATTGGTTTGACCTGAGTTTACACAAAGCAGATGGGAGACAAGTATAGAAACAAATTTAAAATGTCAGCACAGTGCTGCCCGTTAATAATCATACCCTCGGTCCAGGATGAAATTATCACTCTATCCAGGATATTCCAATAAGCGGGCTTCAATTGCAGTGAAAAAACACTGAGAAAATGGTGTCTGTGTGACAAAAAACAGGGGTTTATAAAGCCAACATGTTTCTTTGAAGGTCAAGAAATGTTTATTCAAATGGCGCTTTATGGTTTTGCTTCAGTGAAAAGCCATCCCATCAACAAAAGTTATTTCCTTTAACCAGAGGGTGTACAGACGATTAACTTATTATGATTAACTAGCTGAGCAGTTAAGTTATGAGTGATGACATGCTCTGCAACAATGCAGTTCTCTTTAATGTGCCCTAATAAATGTCAGAGTGTGAATAACTCAGTGAAGCAGATCTCAGGTGAGCAGGTAATTGACAGTTAAGGAGCGCGACCGGTTTAGACTGGAATCTGTTATTGGCCGCAATTAAAACATGATACGATTAACCAAACAAAAGAATGGATGTGAGCAATAAATCTGAATTTGGCACTAAGGCGTGCAGTGTAAATGAAGCCTTGGTGCTCTGCTGTGACATTCTCTGTTTTCATGAAGGCTCCAGTCTCATAATCCTGACTCTTTTGATTTCAGGGACACTCTGATAATCACCACAGGCAACTGCAGCACCAGCTTCTTTGCAGGATTTGCTATTTTCTCAATCCTGGGTCACATGGCTTGGAGGAAGGGAGTACCTGTTTCAAAGGTGGCAGACACAGGTAGTTACTCTGCTTATTGTTCTCCTGTAGATCCTAGTCCAGTTCTTTTCTGTCATCAATAACAAGGGGTCATGACATATACATCTTTGACAATGTATCACCTACATCATGCTTTTTGTGGCTTCAGGTCCTGGGCTGGCCTTTGTTGCTTACCCAGAAGCCCTCGCTCTGCTGCCAGGCTCAGTCTTCTGGTCCATTCTGTTCTTCCTCATGCTCTTTATGCTGGGCATCGATACGCTGGTAAGGCCACACACCACACCAAGACATCAGCAGAAATAAAGTCCTCTTAGTCCACCTCTGAGTGTATCGTATCTTCATGCTCTGCTGCCGCACAGTTTGGCAACATGGAGGGCATCACTACGGCCGTGCTGGACGAGTTTCCACACCTCAGACAGAACACGCTGCACAAGTCCTTGTTCCTGGGCGTTCTGTGTTTTTGCTTCTACCTGATGGGCCTCCTGTTGGTGACCAATGTGAGTGTGTCTTCAATGAACAATAGCATCTGAGGAATCTGCATGTTTTGTATGTTCAGACTCCCATTTCTCATGTTGTCCGTGTCTTCATAGGGAGGGATTTACTGGTTCACTCTCATTGACTCCTTCGCTACTAGCTTCGGCCTCATCATCATCGCCCTCTTCATGTGCATTGGCATCTCCTTCTTCTATGGTATCCCATCTTATCCCTCACACCCCTGACCTTCACATTTACACTCCTCATCAGTCATCTGCATGAGTCACCCAGGAGACACGTTGTAAAAACACAATTTGCTTTCAAACCCTTTTTTGAAAGCATCCCACATCCTCTCTGTTTTTATTTATTTTTTAAATTTGTCACCATTTTATTCTACTTAACAATAGATTGAACATATTATGTGTTACTCTCTGTTTTCCTGATGGCATCCATAGGTTCTCCAGGTTTCCTAATATGCAGCTCTTCATTTTCTTCCAGGAGTCAACCAGTTCTGTCAAGACATTATTGATATGATTTGCCACTGCCCTCCCTGGTGCAGCAAAGTGCTGCTTTACTTCAAAGCATGCTGGGTGTTCTGTACGCCATTTCTTCTGCTGGTGAGTATACACATCAGTGCGCTTGTAGATACAGGTGCAACGTCACATCAGCTTTTCTACTCATTATTTCAGCTGTATTTAAAATGAAGAGTGCTTTTCAGAACATCTGGTAAAGTTGTATAAATGGAAGTAACTTAAGCTACATCCACATTCATATTTTTTCATTTTAAAACAGCGTTTTTCTGAAGTGTGCTACAGCTCCTAGCAACAAGGTCTTTGTTGTCCATGTAGGTCATTTGTTATTTGTGTTGAATTAAACACAATGCTAAGTTTTTGCTTCCTTCTAGAAAACGGTCATGTGACAGGAGCGTTATGAATCAGTGTAATGACCTTTAAGGCCCAGTCAGAGCGAGAACATGAGCGTCTGTGTCATTGTTTCCAAGAATTTGTTTCTGCTTGTTCAGACTAAAACACAAGAGTCTCCGTATTTAGGGGTCCTTATTCTCTGTGGTAGTGTGGACACCAGGCATTAACGTAGCAGAATTTATGCTTTTAAAAATGCAAGTGTATGTGTTAATGAATCCTTATGTGCAATTTCTAAAATTAAAAATGGAATGAATTTGACAGGTTTTTATCGTTGGAACGAAATAGTTATTAGGCTGCTTTATTGTAAATGTTACATTCTGTGATGCTGTTCATGTAAATAGAAACTATAATAAATTGGTTGTGTCTTATCTGGCAGACTTATATACAATGTTAGACTAAAAACATTAAATATTATTCAGGAGATCATTTTCTAATCACTACTAGCTGTAGGATTATTGCTAAGATAAATCACACCTTATGTACTTAAAGCATCGTTGATTTGTATCAGATGCTCAGTCCATGGTACATCACTGCCTCTAATGTGTCTGCTGCTCTTCAGTATATGTTGCCTGAAGCACTGTCAGGCTAAATGATCTTCCCATTTGAATGTACCTGTATTGTAATGTATTGCTGAGGGGGGGAACACGGTGCTCTCTCTCAGAGAGCTGACAATATCCAGTTACATGACTTAAGAGTTTGGATCACAAACTGCCAGAGAAACTCAAATAGCATCACTCATTTGAAGTCGACTGTAGCCAACTTTGCTAAAAACTTCACCTCAGCTGAATAATTGAAGAGGAGAAACTGACATTCAATCTGAGTTCCCCCTGCAGAATTTCTATACTGACCTTCCTGTTGTCTCTTCTTCTGTTGCCATTCTGTGTTTTTTGTTGAGGTGAAACATTCCTCTGCTCACTCCTGTGCCTTTTCCTGTTGCAGTTCATCCTGACCTACATCTTCATTGAGATGTACAACACGTCGCTCCGCTACGGCGACTACGTGTATCCACGGTGGGGCAAAGCGTTGGGCGTGTGCATGGGAGCGACCTGCTGCCTACAGATCCTCATCTGGGCCATTGTGGCCATCAGCAGGGAAACTGGGACGCTGAAAGACGTTAGTATCACCACTATGTAACTGTGTCACTGTGAGGTCCAGTTACACCTCTGACATAGATGCACTAACAGTAAACCTGTCTGTGCTGTTTCAATGCACAGCTTTTGATAGATGCAATGAAATGGCCTGTGTGGGTTTGTGACTGTCTGGTTTCTGTTTTTTTTTTTTTTTGCAGCGTTTTCAGAAAGCAATTCGACCTCTGAATTCCTGGAGGGTAAATAACTTGAACAGCACTGGCGGGAGAACAGAGGCACGCATGGAGCCCGAGAGAGTAGAGGCGCCGTTCACGGTCACACTCACGGACATGGACTATACTGCCATGACATGGGAGGCGTAACAACACCGAGATCAGAGATGAACTCACAACGATGAGCAAACTATGTTATGAAGAGACAGCGGAATTTATTATTTTGTATTTCGCCCCAGCTTGGCCCTGGTGGCTGCGTCTGATCTGACTGTGTCCTGCAGGGCAGTGTGGAATAATTGCTTTATTTATACCACTGTGTATATATGAATAGCAATCTTAAGAAGTTTTTAAAATTTTTTTTTTACATTGAATAGAATGTAAGGTTACAGAGGTAAAGTCTGGATCATCTTCATCTTACAGGGTGTAGCAGGATTCCACTAGGATATCTTGCATGTTTTATTTATTATCATAGTACAGTGAATTTTCAGAGGGACCAGATTTTATTTGTTATGTGGAAGGAGGAAGGACAACAAAAGTGCAGCTTCTTTACTGTTACCCTCCACATCATGATGGACCTGGACAAGTGACCTCAAATCATCAGTGTGCCAGATGAAATGGTGCTGACGATGCAGCTGCAGTGCGTCAGGAACACTTATATTCCATTTGACATTTTTAGAATTCCCCATCTTTAGAATAAATAAATAAAGTAAACATTGACTTGCCAAATGAACTGTTTTTCAATGTACTGTTCTGGTGTCCAAGAGAGGAGACACTCAGATGTCTTATCTGATAATTTCCATTTAAAATGAGCGGTTTTCACAGATTTCTGTGGAAATTGTAGTAATTTATTCACTTATTTGACTAAAAAACTATCTCCAGAATCTACTGAAAGTGCCATAATAACAACTAAATTCTACAGTAGTGTTGTAGACATGCTTTTAAGTGGGACATCTTAAATAGTCCATTGTCTCTTGAGTAAAAAAGGAAGACAAGTCAGTGGGTATCTACACACACTTCTTTACTTGACTAGAACTTGGCTTTGACTGTTCTTCATTGTCGGTTTCCCCTCCCTGCCGTTTATTAGAGAAACCTCATTAAGTCTGTTTGCTAAATGAATTGCCTTGAGTAAATGGTTGTTTTCATGCTATCAACTTTATTATCATTTCTCACAACTTTTGAGGGCGTAAATGTTAATCACTCTGTAGGAATGCTCAGAGAAGACAGCAAAATTGATTGTTAAAATGTTAGTTACTGGCAAATTAGCCATGCTGCTCACTTTTAAAAACCTTGCTGGACAATCAGATTCATTAATTTTTTTCCAGATGCTTTGCTAGATACGCCCAATGATATTGGCACACAAAGGAATTAATGAAGGGTTACAAAAATACCACACCCACATGAGTCTGCTTGGACATACCAGTCAAATGAATGGGTTGTGCATCTCTTGAAGGGACTGAATGAATGAGGTCATCTCCGGTGAATAACATCACAGCACGCAAGGTTCTTATTGAAGTTTTGATCCTGTTTCTATCATTAAAGACGAAAACACCTCCGCCATTCTCCAGGCTAAGCTCTCAAAAGTTCTTTTTTGGAATGTTTGGAATGTCAATGTTTTAAAAAAAAACAAAAACTCCAACACGTTAAGCTGTTTTTGTGTATTTATAATAAGGATTTTTTCTTTCAAATGATCTTTTAAGCAGGATCACTACTTTTAAACCAAGACCATTTTATCATCATTTGTTTTTGAATCTTATGTAATGAAACTCCTCCATCTGTTTCACCTTTGTACACAATGCTGCCATTCTTATGTATACCTCTGTGCATAAAGGTTGCGTATTCTTATCATATTTATAGAACTATTCCATTCCTTTTGTTATGGTTTATATTTTTCTTGTAGTGATCTAATGAAAACAACTTAAATGCAAGATATATATGTATATAAAATAAAGATTAGTTTTATTTACCTGAATTTTTTTTTTGAGTTAATAGGCTTAAAAAATACATTTATGGTGATTAGAATGGCTCAGTGATGTGTCAGCCTGCTAGTGAACAACATCCAAGATACAGGCCACATATATATACACAGGAAAATACAATAGGATGTCACATTTTAAATGTTTTAGCAGCCAAAGGTGAGGCTGCAGTGCACCGATGTCAGTCTCTAAAACACAGATTCAGACTTCCAGGATTTTGTGCATAACAAACCTAAAGAACCAATTCTGTCAACTTTTAGGGTTTGACTTATCAATATTCATAGTCAGTTCTTAGTTCAAACATGTATGACTGAATTATACCAAAATTTTAACTTGTTCTTGTAGCTCGGAGTAGTTTTACAGCAAGTGTAGAGGGGTGCATGGAGACGGAGGTAGGGACTTCATAGATCTGCACATTCTTGAGAAAGCAATAGTGTAAAGGTGCATCTAAGACCTTTTAAGGCAAAAAGAGGTTGTTTTAATGGGGTAAAAAATCTAAATATGTAACTTTGATACATAGAGATGAGTTTTAAATGGATGTAATCACGAACCAAAGATCCTACAGTTTTAAGCGAATGAAGAAAGAAGTTATGTGTGACTTTTACCACCAGAGGGCAATGGTTGCACAAACAGTAGACTGGAGATTTGGTACATGGAGCTTTTGCCACTTCCCTAAATTTCACATTTACTGTCAATACTATATTAAATTTTTGTAATTAAAATTTCAGATTTTTTTTTTTTTACAGTAATCAAAGATAATTCACTGTAATCTGCATGTAAGCATGGAGATGGACGTTCTGTAGATAAGAAGAACCATTTTAAAAGATCAGTGCACAACATAAAACGAGGGGAAACACACAGGCACATACGAAATAAAGCTACGGAATAAACACGTGAACCGTTGTGGTGTGTAACTACATTAGGTCAGGTGGATTATCATGACTGACTGCTGACTTAGCAGTAAACACTTCGAGGCTCGCCCTCTTGGCGGGATATATGCTAATCAGCGGATGTTGCGTAGATATTTTCCCGCGTTTTTAACTTGTGAGCTTGGGTGCGTTCGTTTGCGGTTGATCACGTGACGCCGGTGAACGCACATTGTGTTGTGTTTAACGTTACCGAAATCACAGAGGTGATATGAGGCTATAAATCAACTATCTCACGTTAATGTCGACAGGATTTGTTTTAACACAAGCAAACGAGCAGCAAACTTCAGTGAACAGTATCGTACACTCGGACTTGTGAGCATTTACTGTGTGACAGCCGTGATACCGGCGGCACCGCCTTCCCGCCGCGTACCCCGGTGACACAAAGCGAGCACCTCCAGCAGCACGGTTCCAGGAAGACAGTTCGGTTTTGTTGTATTGTTGCCACGGAACTCCTGTAGTGGGCTTTAAACTGAGTTTTTTTTCGCCTTCAAAACACAGTTCCGTTTTTAAGTGTTTTATCTGACTGTTAGGTGCCCGGATACCGAGATGCCACCTAAAAAACGCAACTCTGCGGCGACACAGATGAAGGAGCTGAAGCCCGGAGCTGAGAGTTGCTCACCAGACAAGGAGAGTCCTGAGTTGTCTGTTAAAAAGTAAGACAAGTTGTGTTGCCTCATTCACACCACAGCGGCATGTTAGCAGTCACCACCTGGTTGTGTTACGGTGACACAGTGGCCTAATATTCAGCCAGTTGTTCTACTCTTGCTAGCTAGCTTGTCTCTCTAACCTTCAGGCTGACGAGCTAGCCGCTACAACGAAGTCAGGCCTGCATTTAGAGCTCATACTAGTGAGTTTGAACATCTCTTAACTCTACACAGCTGGCCACAAAGTGTAACTATTCAGTAGTAGGTGTAACATGAAGTGTAACGCTGTTACAACACACAAATACGACCCATGTGTGACTCAGACTTTGGCTAACGGTGAGGCTGCTGTCATCTGTGCATCATGTTTTGATGTCGTCCGTCTTTGTTGATGTCTGACCTCCGTCCTCCAGACACAGAGACAAGGATGCTGAGTTTGTGACTCTGAGTAAGAGCCTCCGTGTGACGGACCTGGTGTGTGACGATGCCTGGAAGCTGTGGAAAACCGTCCAAGAGTCCATGGACGAAGTCACTGTAAGTATTTATATGAAATGACAGCACAATTATAAACACAGCATTCAAATGTCCTACTTATCTGACCTAGTGGGAAAGTTCACAGTCTCATTTCTAAAGTTGTGATTGGACAAAGGTTACATTTAGCCAGTTGTGCACAAAGTTGTTCAACTAGTGACAAATTCTCAACTATTTAGTTCATCCACACTGCACACAGGTGTGGCTTTGAAGGACAATGATCAGGCTGTGTCACCAAAACTCCTTTGACTGGTCGCTATGTGAAGCCACCTTAAAATGCAGATTTATTCAAATGATATCGTGCGACAAACAAAGAAAGGGAGAAGAGAACGGGCTGTTGACATGCTGGATGCTGGCATGTCACTTAGAGCCGTAGTCAGACAACTGACTGTCCAAAACTTCATCATTTGTCATCTAAGAAATCATTTTGGACAACATGGTGTGACAGACAATCTGCCACATGTTGCCCTGGTGTGTATAAATGTGACATTCCGTGAAATGTGTGTCAACTTCGCCAAGTCCTTCAAGGAAGAGCGAGACAAAATTCCACAAGCACCATGGACAACCTCATCAACTCTGACTGATGATTTCTGGTTTATGATCCAACTCTCGATCGGCTGATTATCATTTCCAATACAGTGCATTATTAGTTCTTTCATGACGTCCATTCTATTGTAGAAATGCTGTGTGTTGGACCAACAAACATGTATTCCCCTTTGTTACGTAGAATGGATTGAATTAACTTAAATATATTACATGCTATATTCATATTTTTGCTAAGTAACAGCTGACTGCACGTGACTGCACATGCTTAGTTTTGTGATTCTCATGGGTGTCCTGTTGAGGAAGAAGAATGCACAGGTGGAAACTGTATCACTCTGCTTGAAAACGACACAGTAAAAGAACAAAATTGTCCCTTCTGGAGGCAACTCATGTTATGTTTATGTGGTTTCGTCAGAATACATAATCCACTATGACGTCTGGTCCTGAACGCTAAAAATAAACATGTCCTCATATCAGAGTCATCTCCCTATTGGTGATGACTTTGAAAAGATTTCTCAAATTTGCATTATCAAGGACAAGTTTGTATCAAACCTGAATGCATTTTCCACTTTACAGCAATGAAGTCTCACCTTTTGAAAAATACTTATAATACTTACACTGCAACTATTGTAGATGATTATGCTTCTTAAATGCAAACAGTTACTTTTCTATCTCTAGTGAAATAAGGGAAAATGAAACAGTATGTTTTTCTAACATTGTGTTTTTCTAAACATTTTGTTTCAGGACAGTCAGAAAAGGCTGTGGGGCGCCTGTCTGTTTGTGACCGTGACTGAAATGGATGCCTCCTGTTTCACCTTAACTCAGGTTCTGAAAGCAGTCAGTCTAAAGTAAGTGCTCACTAGGCTTTATCGGCATCACTCTATAGTGTCTTTGTTTTTTCAGTGATTCAAATATATGTTATGTATGATGTCACACATGTTGTTTGAGTGGCAACTCAGTTCTTCTTTGTGTGGATACAGACTGCAGATTGTTTTTTCAGCCTTTCAGAACACAAGAGCACCTTGTTTGGAATTGCTTTCTGCAGCATACTAGTACAATAGATGTATTCAGGGCCTCAAGTAATTATCTCTAGATGCCTTTCACTTTTGTAGAAATGCATGATTGGATTTTTGCCAACATTTGTGATGCTGATGCTTTCCATGTAATTTTGGCTGATCACCATGGCAGATACTGATATCTGCAAATATTTTTCTGCAGAACTGCTGAGACAAAAAGCCTCACCTGCAGTGAAAACAACATTTTCATGCCTACTCTTATAGTGCAAACCTAAAATACAAAGCATTTCAAATGTACACTATACATTTACTAGCAAAATAAGAAAAAAATACTTCCAACGTACATGTAAAGCATGTCGAATACATTTTCATTTAACATTTTCAAACAAAACTGTAAACTTTTAGCCTAACAGACATTCCCTGGCAGTGAATGTTAAATTTGGGCAGATGCTGCTGTTTCATTTTAAAGTCTTTATCAGCTGATACTCACTGTCCATCCCTAATGTCAAGACTTACCACTGCTGTATTAGATCATTTTGCATCACTGAGGTGGTTTCACAAGTTTGATCTTACTTCAATTGCTTTTTTGTTGTTGTTGTTGTTTGCTTTCTTTGTTTTGTTTTTTTTTGGAAAATAAGTTACCTCACCCCCTAATTTGTCTCTTTTTTTGTAGTGTGAAAGAGTTTATTAGTCTGGTGAGGAAGCTGGACGTGAACTTGGACACGATAAGCACCAAGGTGAATTCTGCACTTACACGACTGGAGAAGAAGTACGATGTGATACTGGCTCTTTACCAGAGGTTTGAGAAGTGAGTGAGCTTATCAGTAGAAAGCAGGTGCTTGATTTGTGTAGAACTGTTTGTGGCAAAATACCAAGTGATCATAAAATTTGTCTGTTTCAGAACGTGCAAGAAAATCTTTGTTTTGACCTCTGATGGAAAGTAAGTTGGAGAAAATATATTTGTCACACTTCTTTTTTGTGGTCTTGTGTTCGATAATTGCATGCTTGTTATAAAAGCTGTAATGCTGGTACATGGTTAATGGTGCAGTGTCTCATTTTGAAGGGAGAGGGAGACCATGCGAACCTGCTGGACAATGTTTCTTTTGGCCAAAGGTAGGTTGAGCTTCTTAACACATTAACAACAACAAAAACAAGTCGGATCAAGCTGTTAACACACTTGATGGAACTGTTTTCATGTTGTTCGGTCTTCTTCTTTTCATTCTTCCTTCCTCTTTCGTGCTCAGCTGTCGAGATCAGATGAAGTGGAAAATGTTTCTCCTCATGGTTACAGTTCTGTTGTTCCTAGTCGACGTCAGTGTTACTGTGATGATGCTTCTCACGCGCTGCGTCTCTGCTGTCTGCAGGAAGGGCCTTGCAGATGGAGGATGACCTGGTCATATCATTCCAGTTGCTGCTTTGTACACTGGAGTTATTCATCAAGCGCTGCTCTCCGGATCTTCTGCAGCCTCTTTACAGTAAGCTTTAGTGTTATTTACTGTAACCTCATCATAAGTCTTCCTCACTCCTCATTGTAGAACCAGGTACTGCAAAGTCGCTCTTATGTTACCCAGCTATGGACAATGGGAAATTTCTATATCACAAAAGGATTTATTGTTTATGCCTCCTAGAGACTTTGTAACCTCATAAATATTTTTCTCTCAGAATCAGCCATCAGCAAAGTTCAGAGCCCTCCAA
The DNA here is from genome assembly GCF_000690725.1 of Stegastes partitus. Lineage (NCBI taxonomy): Eukaryota > Metazoa > Chordata > Actinopteri > Pomacentridae > Stegastes > Stegastes partitus. The sequence continues at coordinate 227,622 of NW_007578762.1, forward strand.
CACGAACATCTCGTCGCAACCAGAGCAAAGCCAAATCCCGACCTCCGGAGCCAGAGGTTGACGTGCAGCTTCTCGAAACTTTGTGCAAAGAGAATGAATGCAATATAGAAGAGGTCTGAGCACTTCTCTTTTTTGTTTTTCCTTTACAGTCATCATTTAAACACATTTTTAAATTCCTTTGTATGTTTTTGTCCTCATATTATCCTATATTCTATTTGCAGGTGAAGAACGTATACCAGACCAGTTTCTCGGCTTTTCTAGACTCACTGGATCTTTCAAGATCCCCAGATTTTCCTCAGGTAGGTGGTGATTGTAACAACACCTGCTCTCCTGTTTGGTTTTACTCTGCCTCTCCTGCACTTACTGTTTCCATTAGTTACTGCTTCCTGCTTGCCGTCGCCTTTGTTGAACATTTGAGAGTCTGACAGATGTTGGTTGCTCTCATTGCTGCTCACACATGTTTGTTTTCACATGCATGTTGTCAGGAAAATGTTTACTTAAGCAGGGGATCTTTTGTAGTGTGTCAGGGTAGTATATTGCAGAGGCAGGTATGAAGACAATGGCGACAGGATGCTACTGTTTGCTGACACCGACCCACTCCTCTGAAAAAGGATACTGGATATATTTATTTTACTATTATAGTACACTATCCCAGTGAGAAACAGATGGTGTGCATTACTTAGTTAAGTGCCCTTTTAAATAATGTGTAAATCTTATCTTATTGGTCCTACCTACCTTTATGGGACCTGGGTGGATTGGAAAAAAACATGACACTTTCAGGGCTACAAGGTGGCTCGGTGGTTAGCACCATTGCCTCGCAGCAAGAAGGTCGCGTTCCGGTGAGGACACACAGGATCTTTCTGCGTGGAGTTTGCATGTTCTCTCCGGGTTCTCCGGCTTCCTCCCACAAGTCCAAAAACATGTTGAGGTTAATTGGTGATTCTAAATTGTCCGTAGGTGTGAATGTGAGTGTGCATGTGAGTCAGCTGGGATAGGCTCCAGCCCCCTGCGACCCTAGTGAGGATTAAGTGGTGTACAGATAATGGATGGATGACACTTTCAGTAATGTTTTGGTCAGATTACATTATAGAGAAGATGTACAGACAAAGACTTTGCCTGTTGGCTGTCTGGTCTTGTTGTTGACAACGCAGAACATTTTTCATTAGAAATGAAAATTTTTCGAGGATTAAATCTGATCAGATATAGACAGGCTCTGGCTCAGTTGCAGTCATACAATCTTTAGATAGGTCAAGTATGAGTGCGGGCTGCAAGGTGGCGCAGTTTGTAGCACTGTTGCCTCGCAGCAAGAAGGTCGCCCGTTCGCGTCCTGGTGGAGGCACCCAGGATCTTTCTACGTGGAGTTTGCATGTTCTCCCCGTGCAACGTGGGTTCTCTCTGGGTTCTCCGTCTTCCTCCCACACAGTCCAAGAATATGTTGAGGTTAATTGATGATTCTAAATTGTCCGTAGGTGTGAATGTGAGTGTGCTTGGTTGTCTGTTTCTAAGTGTAGCCCTGTGATAGACTGGTGACCTGTCCAGGGTGTCCCCTGCCTTCACCCTGAGTCAGCTGGGATAGACTCCAGCCCCCCACGACCCTAGTGAGGATTAAGCGGTGTATAGATGATGGATGGATGGATGGAAATATGAGTGCAAAAAGGACTCTGTGTTGTAGCGTGAAATGTCTGCGGTGCAGAATAATTACAAGTTTGCTTAGTGTTATAGTGTATTTATGTGATCAAATTCAATTAAAACCAAATGTTAAGAACTGTTTAGAAACCCCCACAGGTATTGTACCACTTCATGTCTTTAAAGCTGGGTTGGACAATACTTTTTGGTCTCATGGGGCAAAGCTTCAGCAGCATATTGTCAATGAAGTGGTCTTAAAGGAAACTTGACATCTGCACCGCCTCTCAGCTTTGTTTTTTAAGCTTTAGGAAGTCCAGCCTGTGATAAGAGACTTTAGTTGATCGCAGCTCTTTCAACCCCGATCTGGTAAAACAGTATTAAAAAGTGCACAGTTATTGTGTTCAGACTAACCATCAAAAAGCAACTAGTTCCAAGTCACTGTCAATGAAAGCGGGTAATATGAAGCTACAAACTGACCGCAGACTCTTCTTGCCACGCAAAGGGCGTTTCGTGCAACCAATCAGAGTTTAGCTGGCCTCGCCTTTTTTTTTTTTTCCCCTGAGCTGCAATGATATAATAAAGGTTCAACCACACAAATGTTTTTTGTCACCGTTACCACATCCTTTCACTCTAATCCTCTCTGAACGCTTTCCTGTCTCTTTACAAAAAATGGAAGAAAAACTTGTTCTTGCCGTTTGCCAGTTAATAGTCACTCCTTTGTGTCTTCTTTGGCCTGTTCCAGGGTTCTGCCTACTGCAGCTTTAACTGCAGATCTAGTTTTCAGGTTAAGATTTTGCATACAAAACATGTGTTTAACTAATTAGATCTCATGCATTATTATCCATTGTACAACAAAGAAATTGTTACTAAACAGTAGGTCATGGAAAAAATGATTTGCTTATCTTCACATATAATGTTCATAACTAACAGCTCATGTACAATACAGGAATAATGTATTACTGTGAATGGGAAAAATATAGCACCTTTGTTTTTGAGACTTTTCTACTTTTTAGGGTTTACCACTTTTGGATTCAGGTAAATTTAAAATATAGGACTTGATTGAGAACATTCAGTTTGTTGCAAAAAGTGATAAAATGTAAGTAGCGGTGTTTAATATTCAATGTGTGGTGGTACCTCACTGAATAATTGTTGTGTGAATTTCCCCCCAGGTGAATGACGTCGACCAGCAGTATGAAGAGCACTACCTCAAGAGCAGAGACATTGATGGGCGGCTGTTTTTTGACGGAGATGACACTGTTCTTGCACCAAAAGTCGAGATGTAATTTCTTTCTTTCTTCACTATTTCATTTATGGTGATTAGTTATTTAATTTTTTTTTTTAAGAAAAGCATTACGTCGTCTTCTCCTGTATCCAGATCACAGGTGGAGAGAACACCAAAGAAGAACATGCCAGACGAAGATGGAGTACTCATCCCTCCACAAACGCCAATCAGGTGAGCAGTTACATGTCACTCACTTGGTCGTCATTGTTTTAGTTATTGCTTATCTCGAGAGGTCATGTTTGCTTTAGTTAACAGTGGACTGTATACACTGTTGGCTGCTCGTGTATTTGAGGGTCGCAGAAGTGACATAGAAAAAGGAATAGACAATACTGATGACAATTATTGTTTGGAATGAACAATTTGGGGAAAAAATCTAATTGTAGATTTTCTGACAGATGCTGTGATTTGATTTGTCGTCTCATTTTTTTTAAAGTCAAGTTTGAGTTCAGGATTCATTGTTCAGGTTTTGAATGTAATGAAGCATTACCAAAGGATACCATCAAACGTGTGACTGTTGCTCAAAGAGAACAGCATGTCTTTGTAAAACTATTGCCACAACAGTCAGACGATTTGTAGATGTGATTTTGTAAGTTGCATTGTTTCAAGTCGCATCATCATTCAGACCTAGTATGGATTACCTAAACGTTTAAATGACAACTGTATGATGTAGTATATCACGAACTGACAACAAAAGGGGAAGAAAGCAGGACCTGATAAGCAAACCAACATATTATTTTAAGCTTTTTTTTCTGTGTGTACCCCAGTTGAAAAGATAATGATAATCTAGCAGTTGTTGTTGCAAAATAGTACGTACAAAACCACAAGGAGTGGAGCCTGTGGTTTAATTTGACTCAACACGGGTAGCCTCGCCCAAACACAGAAAGGATTGACAGATTGATGGCAATGTCGATATTTACTAAATGTGTGCATCTTGTGAATGGAAAACCAAACACTTGATATTGCTTTGGGAATTTCTTTTACTTTATGGTAATTTATTAGGCATTTTCCATTGTTTGCTTTGTTCTAAGTTCGTATCTGTCTGTGATTTTTGTATTATCTTATCAGAGCTGCCATGACATCCATTCAGCTGTTGAGGGGTGATCTCACCTCCAGCGGGGACCAGCCATCTACTGTCCTAGCTACATATTTCAAAGTGGGTCTTTAGAAGTCTTGCCACCAATTAAAGCAACCCATGAAATCACACCTTGCTTAATCCTTTTTTTTTTTCCTGTCATCAGAACTGTACTGTGGATCCGACACAGGATGTGCTGAAGCGTTTGGAGACGCTCGGGCAGGTGTTCAGCCAAAGATTTGGTCAGGCAGTCGGCCCACGCTGCGTGGTGTATGGCAGACAGGTATAAAGTACCCCTCAGGAAGACACGGAGTAACTATGGCAACACACAGTCTCTTCAAATCATTTTATGACTGAGTTCAATTTCTTTCGTCTTTCAGAGATTTGCTCTTGGTGTCAGACTGTATTACAAAGTCATGGAGGCAATGCTGAAATCGGTACAGTAACTTGTTTGACTTTTCTTCCAGAATTTTTCAACAGCTCTATTAGAAAATGTTGCATTTTTATAATTTACTTGCTCACCTTAGTGTAATAATCTTAACTTTTATTATTTAAATAACAGCACAGTGGATAAAATAAAATCTGTCAACTGGAAATAACTCACTCTGGTGACACTTTACATTTACATATCTGTTTTTTTTTTTAATTTTGTAGGAAGAGAAGCGGCTGTCTGTGCAAAATTTCAGGTATGCTTCTTTGCATTTTTTTTAATCAAATTACTGGGGAATCCATATTGGTGTGTATTCACTTGATCTTCAGTTGATCATTGGAAATGCGTGCATGATTTGTATTGTTTTGATTTGCAGTGAAGCTGAAGCGGTATTTTTTGCATGAGCCCAGTCTTGTGATTTTTTTTTTCCAGTAAACTTCTGAATGACTCCACATTCCACAAATCACTTTTGGCCTGTGCTTTGGAGGTGGTCATGTCAACATATGGAGGTTTGTCTATTTAATTTTCTTGTAAATTAAGAACACACTGCTTCTTGTGTTGTTACATTATCTTATCTTACAATTATCAGCAATAGAGAAAAATGTTGCGGGGCAAATTGTTGTAAGCATTTTATTTGCTCTTCTTGAATAGAGAGCAGTTTCAAAAATGGAGGGTACAACCACGGAGGAGGCGACCCTGCTGAAACAAATGTGTGTTTCCCCTGGATACTGGACGTGTTCAGCCTCGCCGCCTTTGACTTCTACAAAGTCATCGAGAGCTTCATCAAGGCTGAGCCCACGCTGAGCAAAGATATCGTCAAACATCTGGAGACGTGCGAGAACCTCATCATGGAGAGGATTGCATGGAGGACGGTGAGTTTTATCTGCCCCTGCTGCAAGAGTATGCTCTTAATATTGTTGCAGAATTTTAATAAGATTCAGGTATACACAACATAAAGATACAGACTGTAAATATAACTTTTAGCAGCATTGGACCAAAGAAAACTGTCAATAGAGTAAAAAAAAAGTTGTTTCTTATTACTGCAATTCAGAAATATGATAAATACCCTATAAGAGCAATATATAAACTGCTTCATCTTGTTTGAAAAGCATTTTTTGTAAAAAGACAGGTTTTGCATAACTTCAACATTCATGGCATGTGACAAATGAAAAACACTTTGAAGTTGTACTGAGGAAACAGGCAGAAGAATAACCAAGCCACAGTGTTCTTTGCATGACACTGAACCCCACACTGCTCCTCAGGAGCTGTGCTACAATGAACACACACACATCTGTCTTATAACACAGATTACACATTTAACATACGCACAGAGTTATTTACAGTTTCACTACCATAAAATCTCACATAGTATGGCTAACAAAATACTCTAATGGGAGTTGGCATGGTCAGTTGTATTACTGTTCACAGTCTTGTGCTCATAACATTTATTTACATTCATTTTATCCAAAGGGTCTTTTCAGTAGTTGTGTGAAATAATCTGTGTAACCATTGCGTGTTAGTGGCTGCCACTGCCTCCACCAGCAGGCACCTCCCTATGCACCAGGCTGCTGGAGAAATAGTAGATGAGTGGGTTGAGGCAGCAGTTGAAACTGGCTAAGGAAAGAACCACAGGGTGCACAGCCTTGGTCACCTTGGCCAGGCCACAGTGGGGCAGCAGCTCCATGTGTGTGAGTGTATATCCCAGCAGGTTGACGTGGTAGGGGAGGAAGCACAGCAGGAAGACGCCCAGCACCCAGTAGATAACCCTGAGGGTGTGCCGGCGGCCACGACGGTGGCTACGGCAGCGGTGTCTCGACTGGCTGAGCACACTCAGCACTCTGCAGTAGCTGTAGAGGAGTATCAGAGTGGGAAGCAGAAATGACCCCAGCACTAAGCCCAGGGCCACCAGGATGATGGTGCGATGGCGTTGCGAGGATGGGTCCAGCAGACAGGGTTGGCTTTGGTGAGTGGCTGCTGAGCGCAGCAAAGGCAGACTCATGCTGAGCCCGAGCACCAGGCACCAGATCCCCCCACTTACCACCTGTGCAACACGCCGACGACGGAGTGTTGATGCCAGGGGGTGCACCACAGCAAAGTAACGGTCCACAGCAATGCACACCAGAAAAAAGATTCCCCCATATAAGCTGATGTATTTAAGGATGAAAGTGATCTGGCAGAAAGCCGCCCCGTGAGTCCAACTGGACCAGTCGCCTGTCTTGGAGGACAAGGCTCGAGCCTTTTGGTGGTAGTAGTAGATTCTCAGAGGTAGAGAGATCACAAAAAACAAGTCGGCGGTTGACAGACTGACCATGTAAATGGCTGTGCTGTTCATGGTGCAGGGGGACAGACACAGTCTGCGCAGAGCCAAGCTGTTGGTGACCAACCCCAGCAGGAAGATGACGCTGTAGGACACCTGGTAGAAGGTGAAGCGGTAACTTGTATCCACAGTGCAGTTAGACAAAGCTGAGCTTGGTTTGGCTGCCTGATCAGTCATATTCCACAGCTCCATATTTCAAAATAATTTCCAACACTTTAAATCAGCCTGTTGTTCTCATGATGGAGGAGACCAGGTTGGTTGAAGTGAGCCAAGGAACATAGTAGGTCACCTGTGGTGGCGCAGTCAAACCTGTGGCAAGTTAAATCTTAATTAACTCAAAATGTTTGGTGTTTTATAGACTGTAAATTTGCTTTAGAGACATGAATACACTACCGTGACAGACAAAGCTGAATTAATGTTTGATGTGGAAGACAGACAGATGAATTTTGCCAGTGAAACTTTAAGTGCGGCTTCCTGCTCTCGTAAAACAGGCAAACATTTGGTTTCATTAAATGTAGAGTGGGAGCCAAAGAAACACCTCCCGATGTAATACTATTTACACATTAAACACACATTTTGTTAACCTTGTAAAGCTAATCTTGCGTTGAAATTACCAGAGGTGTTAATTTAACCAAGGTTGTAGTATGTAAGCAAATATCCAGTGAACCATCTTTCCATCAGTGTTATAGAAGCTCTGATATCTGAGCTTTCTTACTAGTGTTTGATGAAAAACAAAAAAGTCTCAATCATCATCACATGTACCAGTTTCTACAGTACCACTGACTGAGCAATAAAAGAGAGCTCACACTAATTTCTTAACACAATTTTAAACAATAAATAAAATTTGCTAATTATCACTACAGTATTTCATCTCCTTCAGTTAGCATTTATGTAGCATCTCAGGTGACAAGTTATCATTAGCAGTAGCATTATTTTAAAGACAATCTATTTTTTATTGTTATTATTATTATTACTTCTAACCCCGTATCTTTATAGCCAAGTTGTGATTCTATAAATGTAACTATAGAATATTTTGTTACAGCTCAGACCTATTATTCTTTTCAGACATATAATAATAAATGGCTGCAGTTGTGTGTTTTGATGCTTTACTAACAGATATTCCCTAGTAATTATTAATTAATTACTTTATAACTAACACCAAGTGTGTATATATATACCTGTTAAATAGAAGTTGATCAAGAGTTGCAAAGTGTGCAGCAGTTTTGCCACTGACTGTAAAACTCATCACAGCACATATTTTGCCTTTATTTGGTTCTTTAACTGTCAATGCCAAGTAAAATATCACATTTAAAGCAGTTCTGTGATTCCAGATTCCATTTAAAGTTTCTACAAATTCCTGATCAGCTGGTACGGTAAAAAAAAAAAAAAAAAAAAAGAGTTATCTTTCTTAACCCATGTATACTGTATGAGAACAACTATGCACAACAGAGAACACTGAAACAGAAAGCTCAATCACTCACCAGTGCCAGGATCAATGCAGTGACGGTGTGATAAAGTTCTTTTGCCAGTCGGATGGTGCTGAGCAGCAGGACAACCTGTTAGGATGCTCGAACAATGCACAGCACATGCAATGCACGAAGAAGTTCACGCCTACACTCAGGTCAAGGTCTCTCTCCCCCTTTCTCCTCCTCTGTCCCCCCTCTTCCCTCTCCTTCACACACTTAGGCTTATTGCGACCTAACATTTAATTAACTTTTGGTCTCTAATTTAGCTTGAGGGTTGATGGATGTTGACATTTATAGAATCAAAATTTATAATCAGCCTTAGAATTGAAGAAGAAGTGCAGATGGCTTTATTACCTTCGTCGTGGGCGTCGTGTTTACGACTTCTTGTTTCAAAACCGACACGAGTGATTGGAGTTGATCATTAACTATCTAGCTGATAGAGAATTAACGGTAATTCACTGACAGAAGGTGATGCAATCGTACAGTTATGTATCTTGTGTCTCAGCCTTATCTGAGATCTTGCACTTTCAGGAAAGTCTGTGTAGATGTCAGACCAGGTCTACATCTGAGAAAATTTGATCTAAAATTTGTCTTAATCAGTCTAAATGAAGTCAAAACAGTTCTTTCCATAGCTATGCATATAGTCTTTGTACCTAATAAAAGCATTAATTCACCTGTTGTCTACTTTACATCTATTTAATTCATTTGTTGTGCATACAGTTTTATTGTTTTTTATTTAAATTATTTTTACCCAAGTCACAATATAATTGTTAATGATATGTAGCCTTTTATATATGATCTGTATAATCGAGGTCGGGTTTTTAGTGCTGTTATTTAAGCCAGATGGATAAATCATGATCTCATGGCAAAAAACTTCTGTGTCACAACGGCAGCAACCACCTCTGTGTTCTACTCTGTAAACGTTCTTCTCCCACAAGAGGCGTGTTGTTGCTCGCCTGCTTTGCTCCCATCAGTGCTGTGGTGGAGATGAGTCTGCCCCTGCCAGTGCAGACCCTAAGGCTAAGCCTCTCAGCAGGAATGCAGCAGTGCTCGGTCTTGCAGCACACAGCTTTGACAAGAAGTAACACATATTCCACATGCAATCAAGTTCCGTCGTATTTCGTTTGCACTGTGAGCTGTTTTCACATTCAGTCAGCCTGACTAAGATACGTTTACACACAGCCTGACTACGTTTTCTATTTCTATTCAATTTTAGTAACTTCCAAAATCTATGGTGTGTATACAATATTATTTCTACAGGCTGAAGTTTTGTTGTATTTGCAAAAATGCAGTAGGGCAGGTAAAACGTCTTGACATGCTTAACCCACCCTAAATTTTCTATAGAAAGGATCAGTCCTGTGGCCACTAGCAGTGTAGCTGTCATGTGGTGACCACACCTGCAGTGTACAATTTAGCGTGGCCTTACTGTGCATTCATGGTCCGACCACAGCACCCGTATGACTAATCGGTCTAGACAAATAATTCGGTGGCACCCAATCAGAGTCGCATTCGAACAACTGATAGCCTTCTATTGCCACACATTACACAACACCCCACTCAATCAAACACGTAGCACATTTCATACTCGAACCTTAAAAAATTATCAACATTTTTATTCACTTCCAGTATACGAGTAAAAGCTGTTATAGAACATGCTGCTCGAGAAAGTGCTTAAAAGCCTTAATGCGGCCACAAATAACACTTAGAAACTGCACAGTACAGTACATTAATACTGGTTCAGTGTTGTCAAAGGTACATGTTCCAAAGGAGAGTTAGCTCTCGGGAATAAAATTACAAATACAACGTCTTTTGTGCAAAAGTTGAGACATATTTGAAGCACCACCTGCCATTTTCACTAATGCACGCTCTAAACTCATTGAAGAGTTTTCTAACTTTGTTGTGGCCTTAAAAAACAACAATAATTATGCAGCAACACACTTTAATTCAAATTCCTTCTCTTTGTCTTGTTCCACTCTTCCACTGACTGAATAGGGATCAGTGAGTTAAGTCCCAGTCTAAAGTCTCTGCTGTGTGCGGTGGATGGGAGTGGCTCCTTAGTAACCATTTTGTTTGCGTGATTCAAATCAAGCTTTACCATCCGTCGTCTCTTTATTATTAGTCAGTAGCCTTGTCATTAGACTGTGGACTCATCGTCAAACTGTTTGGCTCTTATACTCCTCAGGGTCGTGCTTTTGGGTGTTGTATTCGAGCTGCTATTCGAGCTATCCAGCTGTAGTCTGTCGAAAAACTTGGCACCGTTGTGCAACACTGTAGCCTTTCGTTTGATGGAGCTCTGAATCGTCTCTGAGGTGAAGTAGTAAATGACTGGATCAAAGCAACAGTTGGTCACTGCTATGCACAGAGCAATGGGGTAGATGGTTCTGACCACGTATTCTGCATAGCAGCCCTTTAGCACGTTGGAGCGAACCATGGCGTAGAATATTAGATTAACATTGTAGGGAATGAAGCAGAAGCAGAAGATGAGCACGTGCACGACGACCATCCTCAAGATCTTTGTCTTGTTGAGGTTCCCACCACGGCTGATGGTCTGAGGTTTCCTAAGGGTCCGTAGCACGCTGATTGAGCAGAAGACGTTCACCAGCAGTGGGAGGATGAAGCCCACGGTCTCAATAAACACCACCACCTTGGACAGCTCGGACTTCCACTGTTTTTTTGAGTAGTTTTCAAAGCAATAATTGTTGGAAGAGTTTGTATTGTTTGGTGAAGTGGTGTCCAAAAGGAACCCCGTGGGTATACTTCCAGAAAGAACCATCACCCACACCGCCACACAGGCCAGTTTGGCGTTCCTTTTGCTGCGTATTTTCTGGGACCGAAACGGGTACACAATGGCCAGAAAACGGTCGACACTGATGCAGGTGAGGAAGAGGATGCTGCCGTACATGTTGGTGTAGAACAGGGCCACAGAGATCTTGCAGAGCACGCTTCCAAACACCCAGTCGCGTTTGACAAAGTACGCAATCCGAAAAGGCAGGCTGAGAACAAAGAAAGAGTCTGAAACAATAAGGTTTATCATGTACGTCGTGGTCTCATTGCGCAGCTTCAGCGTACAGCCGAAAATGTATGCAGCCACCATGTTGAAGAAAAGTCCAACGATAAACACCAGGCTGAAGACCGCGCTGTAGAGAGGGTATTTGAAGTCATCACTCTTATCACACATGAATGGTGCGCTGCGGTTATACATCTTTACACCAGGCAGGAAACAAACAGTGGCAAAGTTCTCCTCAGCAGTGAGCTGTTAATTCAACATGTTCAACAGACAGGGAAAATCAAAGGTCCCTAAATGTTCAAGAGTGCTCAGTTTGAGTGGTTTTATGTTGAGTGAAGAAAATCATACAGCTACTCCACAGTATACCTCTACTGGCATCCACAGTCCATTACATCCATTTTCCCTTTGTGAAAGATGTCCAGCACGTCCAGTTATCCTCTTTTAAGTGGAGTTTCCTTTCTTGTCAGATGTCTCCCACGGAAGAAAATGTTTATCCCCCTTTGAGACAAGAGTCATGTGCTTCTCCTCAACTCCGTGAGCAGTCGAGTGTTTCCTCGTTTCTCTTGTTTTCCTGTGTGTTCCTGCAGCAGCCCTGGGGGAGCAGGGGGTTATCGTTACTCCGCTCCTGCCCGACCGTAAATCAAAAACCCTCACAGCAGTCAGCAAGTCAGAGGCTCTGACACAAAGAAGTGACAGATTGTTGAAACACAGGGAGGAGCCTCCACGGGGGCCAAAGTCCTCCCATTGCTGCTTTGCTTGTGCACATGCATGAAATTTAAATAATGTAACGTTTGAGCTATCACAGTGAGAAATATAGTCCAGAATTTTCATTTGCACGTTTTGTTTTTTTCTGTTTTTTTATCTAAATGATAGGTTTCCGTCTTCCTCCACGCTGTAGGCGTCTTTAGATCAACCCACCACAACATTCAAAGCATTCTGTGTCCTTGGACGGAGATCTAATCTTCTGCTTAATAACACAGTATATGGCATATTATAAAAGGTTCATTTTATGTCTGTGATTGTTTGGAGTACAAAACAAATTCACAACTTCACAGCGAACAAAGACACCTTGAGCAATGATTTTACTAAAACTAATAACAGTTTAGTTTTCATTATATCGTCACAGAGCGCTGTTGAAGCAGCCAAAGTGTAGTTTTGAAATGTGTGGTGGCGTCAACAGGGCGTAGCCAGCATGACGTGAAGAATGTACTCACGACATGTCGCTACCTGCTGCCACTGTGTAAATTGCTGGGTGGTGAACCAGCCTCCACTTCCTTGCATGATCTCATTTCTGATTTTTATCTTGCTGTGCATGCTGATAAACACGTGCACCCGTAACTTGCATGCTTTTACTTTTTATCTTGATTTAGTTTGACAAGTGTTCAGAATGAATGTGTGTGTAGATGTGGGTTTTGCTGAGTGGGTATATATTTTTTAAATAAAATGAGTATTTGGTTTTAGTTTGAGGGGATTTCCATGAGCGGATATTACAGGGATTGTAATTGTGTGAACATAAAATGATGAACAGATGTTTTATCAGTCTATAAAGTATAATTTAACAGGTTGTTTTTTTTTGCAAGGGGAATTTAATGTTTAATTATAACCGTTTGCTCGTCAATGCTGCACTTGTTATCCGGGTAGAACCAAGCAGACTGGCTCCTCATGATGTTATTGAGACAATAACTCATACTTCATATGGAGACACTCATATAAAAACTATTTTTATTATTATTTGTCATCAATATGATACATATTTGATATCAAATAAATTTCTTGACATCCAAGTGATTTATTTGCATCATTAAGTGTTCTAGAGCTGAAACAATTTGGGAATTAATTCACTAGTCAGTTGAGAAAAAATAATTAGCTGTTATTTTTTAAGTGAATCAGTCATTTTATATATTTGTTACTGTTGTTGGATATTTTGTGGTTTTATGTTGTTGGAAAGAAAAAACAAGACAATGAAAGATCCACCGTAGGCTCAGGAAAGCTGATGCACATTTTTGGTTAGTTTTTGGCATTTTCTAGACAAAACAGCGAAGCAGTTATTCAAGAAAGCAATCTGAAGATTGATATATAGTAATGGTTATATAATATCTGATAGTATTATATGTGTAGTAAATGAAATAATCTTTTGTTGCAGCCTTAGAAATTGCAGATAGGTCTGTTCTGAGTGACAAGTGTGCTCTCAGATTAGATAAAATTGCATTAATCTTAACAAGTATCTTTACATACCAAAAAATGCGTACTGAATTTATATCATTTGAATTCTGATTTGGTATAACTGATGTAATTAGCATCAGTTTTTTTGTTTCTAAATTAGATTTTGGTTTTGACAAATACATCAGCTTTCAGGAGTTTTTTTTCCCTGTTGTTCAAATTTGAGCCCTTGATGTGATGTTCAAGAAACATCCTGTAGTAATTCTCAGTCTGATTTAGATGCACGTGGCCATGATTAAATGTAAATAGTCGTGTTTGTGTCTCCGCAGGGCTCCCCTCTGTTTGAGCTTCTGAAGCAGGAGCATGAAAGTGGAGCAGCAGAGCAGGTGGAGCCACCAGCCAGCTTCAGCCAACCGCTGCAGCACAACCACACCGCGGCCGACCTGTAAGTCATCCGTCAATCGATCTGTCTGTCAGCTGCTGGTGTGCAACAGCTACAAGATCTTCTTTAACTGTTGTGTAACCACTGTGAGTCATAAGCGTAAGAGCTCGTCCCTTTGATTAAGTCATAGATAAGCATCGTTACCTTTGCGTTATTTTCCACGGCTTCCACTCACCGTGGGCGTTCCTGTTCAAACCTTTGAAGCTTTTCTTTTACTTTACTCTAAACCATCTAAGGTTTGTGTTTAGCGGTTCGAGGAAATTGTATTATTTAATGTTGCTGGCGTAACTGACACATCCCTCTGGTTCCTGTGTTGCCTGTACAGATATCTGTCCCCCATGCGACCAGGCACTCGGATCTTGCCTCCTGAGTCTCCGGCCACGCCCAGCTCTCAAGCTTCCTCCCAGGCTGCCAGCCAAACTCCACGACCCTCTAAGTCCAACTCTCTCAGTCTCTTCTATAAAAAATGTACGATATCATTCAAGTTCTTGGATCAGTCACTTCAGACATATAGAACCAAAACTTTTATCCTTCCTTAATAAGAAACAAGGCGCAATATGAGGTGTGTCAGAAAAGTTTCAGGACTGGTGTCACAAAAGATATATTTCAAACCCAAACTACAAACTACGAGTTTCCCTCCTGGAGTCTAACACACTTTCCCAGCCTTCTCTGCCACGCCGCCATGTACTCCTGGAAGGATTCTTCCGGGATCCTCCGCAGCTCCGACGTCACAGCCATCTTGATGTCGTCCACATCTTCAAAACGGATCCCCTTGATGACCCCCTTGAGCTTGGGGAAGAGGAGCCAGGTGGGGTCAGTAGGGAGGTTGCTCCAGCACAGCAATGTTCTTCTCAGCCAGGAACTGTGGGATGCTCAGGGCATTGTGAGAAGGCACATTGTCATGGTGAAGCAGCCATGACTTGTCCTGCCATAACTCTCACCTCTTCTCGCGCCCTGAACGAAGCAAACGCTGCAGGATCTCTTTGTAGACGTGCTGGTTGATCGTCTGAAGGGGAAAACTCCTAGTTTGTAGTTTGGGTTTGAAATATGTCTTGTGTGACACCAGTCCTGGAACATTTCTGACACACCTTGTACTTTTTTTCTATCCTGTGGTGAAATCTTTCCATTTCTGTTGTTCCTTCATGCTGCTGCTGCTGCTCCAACTATCTCTGTGGTTCTGTCTCTCGGCAGTGTACCGTCTGGCCTACACCAGGCTGAAGATGCTCTGCTCCTACCTGCTGACCTCCCACCCTGAACTGGAGCCCATAATATGGACCCTGTTCCAGCACACTCTGCAGCACGAGTACGAGCTGATGAAGGACCGTCACCTCGACCAGGTAGCCTGACAGTATTGTACTCTGTTTCTCTGTCTCTCATCCCTTTGTCATGTCTCGTATTGTAGAATTGTGGATGAGCCGTAATAAAGCAATCAAAGTGCAACGTGATTTGGCTTTTATATTTTAATAAAGGATAATAAAGAAGAGAAATGCTTCAGCTGAAAGGGCAGAGCTCATACACCAGGTTCAGAGGTCTGGCCAAGCCTCAAACGAGACAATACAAGTTATTCTCACATCTGTCCATCAAACATTATAGTCTCAGCTTTCTCATGAAGCTCCTCAACCGATGAATGTAGATGATGCAGAGTGCAGTCAGACAAAGGAAGTGATCAGTAGCTGCTTTGTATTTTTCTTTCGCCCGTCATGTCTCAGCTCTCTTACTCATCTTTTCTTGTTTTTTTTTCTCCCAAACGCCTGCTATTGTTCTTCCAGTTGATGATGTCAGCCATGTATGCCATATGTAAAGTCAAGTGTGTTGATCTGCGCTTCAAGACCATTGTCACGGCATACAAGAACATGCCCAACACCAGCCAGGAGGTGATGCAACCTTTGACAGTTTCCATTCAAAACAACTCCTCTTTCGTGCTGAACTTTTGCCGCTGTGAGCGAACGCCACGCTGAATCGTGACAGAATGATTCTGAACGCTCACTCTTTATGTTGCAGACCTTTAAGCACGTGCTGATCACTGAGGCCCACTACGACTCCATCATTGTCTTCTACAACCAAGTGTTCATGCAGAAGCTGAAAACCAACATCCTGCAGTACGCCTCTACCAGGGTGAGACACCGACAGTCATTTCAGTACACGCACAGTCAGAAAATGTGCATGCCTCTTTTTCCGTCTCACTGTTGCTGTTCTTTTTTTTTTTTTTTCCAGCCACCTACACTCTCTCCGATCCCACAAATACCACGCAGCCCCTACAAGTTCCCTAATTCACCTCTACGTGTTCCTGGGAGCAACAACGTGTACATCTCCCCTCTGAAAAGCCCACGTATGTCCCCGGGTATCATGACACCTCGCTCCAGGTCAGTCCTGCACATGCACAGTATATTCGTTTTTTTTCTTTGAACAGCTTGTTTGATTGTTGGTTAGTGTGAAAAGTGAAGTAGCACAATTTTTAATACAAGACATATTTTTTTTTGCTTTTGCAGAATGCTGGTATCGATCGGTGAATCTTTCGGGGTAAGTGCCTCTGCATTAAAAGCCAGCGGCCCCATTTCCAGTAATGTTTTACTTCACTCACTGTATTTTTTTTCTGTTTTGCCTTCATCTACAGCTGTCCAATCGCTTCCAGAAGATCAACCAGATGGTCAACAGCAGCGATCGCTCCTTCAAGAGGACTCTGGATATGGGCGCCACTCCAAAGCCTCTGAAGAGGTTACGCTTCGATGTGGACGGACAAGACGAAGCCGATGGCAGGTCGGTATCAAATGGTGCTGTTGAGCATCAAAGACACACATAAGGATTGATACTGTGTGTTAGAGAAACCAAGAAAACAGGAATGTAATGAGTTTGTTTTTGTCACCATGGAAATGGAGCACAGAGAAACAACATTTCTATATTTCTTGTTATGTAGCTACATCAGCCTGTACACAGTTAAATGGTTTGTACAGTGGCTTGTAAGGCTTTTATGAGTAATATATTCTTTTTAATCAAACATAATTTTGTGTAGCCTTCACCCTAAGTCAGCTGGGATAGGCTCCAGCGCCCCCGCGACCCTAATGAGGATTAAGTGGTGTATAGATCATGGATGGATGGATAATTTTGTGTAACTGCTAGACAAGCTATGTGACAAAATAGTTTTCAAATTACCCCCAAACATCTTTTCTACATTATGTTCTGCACTATATCTACACTATATCTGCATTTATCAAACAACATACTGATGCCAGTATATCTGTGATTGACTAATAATAATAATATCAGCCAACCAGTGTGTTGTAGCTCACTTTGTTTCTTAAATTACAGCAAATCTGGAGCAGATTCTACACTGATACAGAAGCTTGCAGAGATGAGTAAGTGAAACCAGCTTTATATATTCAGTTTCACTTTTGATGTTTCATATTCTTAATTCAACTCCTGTTCTCATTGCAGCCTGTATTGGTTTTGTTTGCATGTTCCTCAAACATATCGATGTTTTTTTGTGTGTGTGTGTGTGCAGGCTCCACTCGGAGTCGCATGCAGGAGCAGAAGATGAAGGAGGACGCCGAATCGAGGAAGGAGTAACTTCAAAAACCTACTGAACTGACCTGCACTGTTAGTCACAATGTGAACACTACTTTTTGTTCACACACGAAACGAAACACGAGTTTCTCTGTACATTTAGGAATGGATTTTAGTTTGTATTTAACTTTGAGGAGTAATATGTGAATATAGAGGACCTTCTCCTCTTTTTTGTTAATGCTTTATCTGAGTGTCTTCACTGAATAATGGCTGACATTAAATTTCGTTGGGATTTGACTTGTTGGAGATGAAGTATGTTTGGTTTTAAGAGTGTTATTAATTTGTTTGGATCTTGTGAGAAATCATTGCTTTCACTTACATGAATTTTCTCAGTAGTTTGGAGTTTTGCTGATATGCATTTCTTTTTTTTGTAAAACAACTGGTTGAGTCTTCCCACCACCGATACCTTCATATGTTGACCTTTTTCATTTCACATTTTGACATCTGTCTCGATCACGATACAACATTTCAAGTGTTAAATCATGATTACTCTGTCAACCTCAGACAGACGGCAGGATGTGTTTTCATGCCGTGGTTTTTACTTGGAGGTAATATTTTGCTCTGCAACGCACATTGTCTTCTGAAAGCTTAGTTCGTGTCATACATTGAGACCTGAAACTATCAAACATAACTGAAAGGAAAAATCATACATGATTTGCACTCAACCAAAAATATGTGTAGCTTGAGAAGGTTTGGTTACAGGTGCCGTGTATAGTTTTATAGCAGACTTTGTTTTACATTTGGGATGTAAAAGAATAAATAAATCTTACATCAAATGGAAACATCGCTCAATGTGTTTGACCTAAATGAATATTTTTATACATTAATCAGGTTTTTCTACACACTATTTTGGACAATTGTAGTTTTTTTAGAAATAGGTGTAGGACGATGGTGATAATTCTAATTCATGTGTGGACTCACTCCAAAAAAAACATACCAGGGTAAAGTACTGCTAGACGTTGTACTCTGTTGAAAATGTGGTGGATATTTCTTCTATGATTCTGTTTTGTACCTGCATACAGCTTTTGTATTCTTTGCTTACCAGTTGCCATAGCTCCAGTGTTCAGCATACAGCAGCCAAAGGACGTGGGGAACGATTGAATGATGTTCTTCAATTATTTAGGAAATCAATCTGTTTCTATGGATATATTTTGGCTTGTGTGTTAGATTTTTATTATTGCTGTCTGTCCAAAAGTCTCTTTCCCCCCTATGTCTTCTCATAAAAAACACATTTCCGAGCTTTGCTTTGCTTTGCTTTCTTTGTGCTGATCTGTTGTTTCTAGTAAGCTGGTCAACTGTCAAAGAAAATTAGAATTTAAATGTTAGTTAGAAAAACCATTTCAAAGATAGTTTGAAAATATGTCTTAGGAACCTTAGTTTAAGAAACAAGGTCATTAATATAAACAGGTTGCTCATTTTGTTTAAAACTAAAATAATCCTGTTAGTTATCATTCCCATTTCAGTGATTATGAATTGATAAGACTTTGACAGGTCACAGATTTTGGAGCTTTAGTTAGCGTCCGCGATGTTGTATTGGCTCCTGTACCTCCAACAGAAATGCAGCCATATCGGTGAGCTCATCGTTTGGTCTTGAGTGGTAGTTTTCCTCCCTCTGCTGTGCATAAAGAGGCAGCAGCCAGTCACTTCTACACAGACCTGCAGTTCAGTAAAATGATAAACACTTCACTGTTCTGGTAGTTGGATGAAATCCTGATTGATACAATAAATTTTAACTGTGGTTGACAGAAGAAGTGACAGCATTAGCTTTCCTTGCTGTCTGATATAAACATTTAGCACCGAAAGGTAAATGTTCCTGTTTTACAGGATTTTGGAAACTGCTGATGGCACTTTCTATGTTAAATATAAATG
>NW_007578762.1:247558-253574 GCF_000690725.1 Stegastes partitus
ACCTTCTTGCTGCGAGGCAACAGTGCTACCAACTGCGCCACCCTGCAGCATGATGGGACCCATAAACTAATATTTTGTTGGAAAACCCTTTGAGCCAATCACTGCAAGTGTTTTCTGTAACTCTCAATCAGACTTCTCCACCTGTTGACAGGTGTTTTGATTTTGGTCCACTGTTCATCAGCAAAGTGCTTCAATTTGTCCAGGACAGATTTGTTTTTTTAAATTATTCTTTTCAGCCACAATTCAAAAGCAATGTCTTATTTCACTAAATTATAATTTAGCAGTTTGTTAAAAAAACAAAACAAACAAATAAAAAAAAACTTTGTTCAGTTTCTATTTATTTGAGTGAATTTTGCCTTTTCTTTAGTGGAAGGGTATGACATTTGGGGACGACTGTATATAAATGATATGGGGTGAATGGGGATTCGGATCAAGTCCATAAGCACGGTGAAGTTAATATGACATCTGACACATTCTACTCTGATGATGAACCAATAAGTACAGAGAAGCTGTTCAACCTCAGAGATGAAACAAATTTTAAAAAAAAAATCAATAAATAAATACAGTTGAGATCAAAGATTGAAATATTCAAAGCAAGATGAAAGGGAGTCTTCCAGGAGTTTCCAGACTAAAATAAAACAGTGTCATTTTAGTGACTGGTGAACTAAATGAGAAAAAGAGAGCTACACAAGAAGAGTGTCGTGAAAATAATTAGTCAATCTTTTACTTGCAGCTCCTTGTTTTTCCCACTGCTTTGAACTTCCTCCAGCTCCCTCAGGGGATGACAATGACAGCTGCTACCATTCTTGTACCATGGCACTGTTTCCAGTGAGGAGCCCAATGGTAAAACACTTTGCACCGGTTACATTTTAATTGGCCTCGCCACATGGGACATTGAAGTGTGTTGTTGAGTTTGTGAATGCTGATGTATCCGTGTAGTCAGCCGGTAGCACATGATCGCAGGACACCAAAGTGCTCAGTTCTCCTCTTATTTGAGCTGAGCTGCTGGTGTCCGTCGCATTCATCTCCGAAGCTCAAAGAAAGCTGGCATTAATCTGTTTCATTCCTCCAGAGAATGTGATTTTCTTTTGTTGCTGCCCAGAAGTTTGTTGTTTCATCATCAGGAATGGAAAACCTCACGGTAAGCAGAGTTTTTTTCACACGTTATTTGTCATTCAGTAGAAAACTGAAAATAGTAGAAAATAAGGCTAAATCTAAACCTACTGTACCACAGTTAAGGTGTAAACAGCTTTATTATATCAAACTTATTAGTTTTATTAATGAACTATGCTTTCTTTCAGGTCATAAAATGTGACTTCAGTTGTGCCTTTATTTGTAGTGCTTTCTATTCTTTATACATCCCTTGATTTTGTTTTAAAATCTTTACATTTAATCCAAGGTTTACTCTGAGTATGGAATCAAAATACTAGCTGATTTTTATTTTAAAAAATCTGATTTCTAGCATCAGTTTCATAAAAGTGTGTCGATGAACATCTGCTGACATTCTTGCTCTTCTTGTCCTCCAGCCAGAACAATGGCGCGAGATTATGAACAAGAAGATGCGATTCCCCCCGGAGCTCATCAGTGCCATTCAAGAGGGGAAAATAGAGCTGCTGTGTGGCCTGCTGAAGACGGGTGACGGCATCGTCCGCCAGCTGGACGAATCCGAGGATCGGCAGTGGAGGGAGGCCCTCAACCTCTCCATCCGCCTGGGCAGCGAGGATGGCATGGACGCCCTCCTGCAGGGGGTCAAGTTTGACTTCCGTCAGATTCACGAGGCCCTCCTTGTCGCTGTGGACACCAACCAGCCCATTGTGGTGAAGCGTCTGCTGGACCGCCTGGACCAGGAGAAAGGCAACAAGATGGACGTCCGGTCCTTCTCTCAGGCTATCTTTGATCACTCTATCGATAACTCACAGTTCGCCCCCGGTGTGACCCCTCTGACCTTGGCCTGCCAGAAAGACCTGTATGACATCGTCACCATGCTGTCCCAGAAAGGCCACGTCATCCCATGGCCACACAAGATATCCTGCGCCTGTCTGGAGTGTCGAAACGGCCGACAGTACGACCTGCTGAAGTTCTCCTTATCTCGCATCAACACCTATCGCGGCATCGCCAGCCGTGCCTACCTGTCCATCACCTCTGATGACGCCATGCTCAGCGCCTTCAGTCTCAGCAGAGAGCTCCGCAAGCTGTCGCAGAAAGAGCCCGAGTTCAAGGTCTAAAGAGTTTCATCGCTATCCCCGCTTATTGTTCATGTTAGGTGTCTGTTGTTTCATGACTCAGCTGTGGTCGCTCTATCCGGCAGCCTCAGTACCTGAGCCTGGAGCAGCTCTGTCAGGAGTTTGCCGTCGAATTGCTGGGCATGTGTCGCAACCAGAGCGAGGTGACCACCATCCTGAACAGCTGTGGAGACGAGAGCCAGGACGCCTTAAATGAGCAGGCCTTCGAGGAGGGAATACCCAACCTGTCACGTCTGCGGCTTGCTGTCAACTACAACCAGAAGCAGGTAGCTGGAGGCAGGAACTGCTGTAAACACTGAGACGATTAAGAGAAGACGTAATCATTTCTCTCTCTTTCTGTATATTTCTGTGTAGTTTGTAGCGCACCCAATCTGCCAGCAGGTTCTGTCATCTATCTGGTGTGGGAACCTGGCGGGCTGGAGAGGCAGCAGGACGGTCTGGAAGCTGTTTGTCTCTGTGGGGATCTTCCTAACCATGCCCTTTCTCTGCCTCGTCTATTGGATTGCCCCAAAGTCCAAGGTCACATGAAAATTGCCAAATGTGGAGTCATTTCTTCCTGATAAACTGTGGGGAAGTATCTTAAAGTGTCACAGACTTTCATAACACATTCAATCAAGATCATGTGTGGTTTGGCCTTGACAGGTTGGAAAGATCCTAAAGATTCCCGTGATCAAGTTTCTCCTTCACTCAGCTTCCTATCTGTGGTTTCTCATCACACTACTTGGAGAGTCCATCACCATGGAGATGTATCGAGACAAATTTGCTTCGCGGCAGCAGAACATCCTACATAGCTCCTTCCACATGGTGTGGGTGGTCGGTAGGTTCACTACCAGGTGTTTAACTTCCTGAAATGGTACTCATAGTCAACCCCAGTCTGAAAACAGTGTGAACCAGGGTCATACTGTGATCTCTCTCTCTCGCGTAGGATTCTTCTGGTATGAGTGTAAGGAAGTGTGGATCGAGGGGCTGCGGAGCTACTTCCTGGACTGGTGGAACTGTTTGGACATGATGGTGCTCAGCATGTACCTGGCGTCCTTTGCGTTACGTGTGCTCATCATGCTCAAAGGCTACTTCCTCTGCCATGATCAGAATGGCACAGAGGAGTGTGTCTACTTCACCCAGACTGGTGAGAAACAATCATACAAAATCACAGTTTAGAGGTTTTGAAAGTTCTAACCGGTGTGTGGTCATGTGAAACTGCCCCTCAGTTCGTGACGACTGGCACCAGGAGGATCCTCAGCTGATCGCGGAGGTGCTGTTTGCAGTGACCAGCATGCTGAGCTTCACACGGCTGGCGTACATCCTGCCAGCCCACGAGTCTCTGGGGACGCTGCAGATCTCTATAGGGAAGATGATTGATGACATGATGAGGTATCTGCATGTTTATATATTGATCATTGCTTGGAAAGTACTTCAGAGGACATGGCAGAGCCAGAAGAATAAGATTTCTTTTCTCTTTTTTAGATTCATGTTCATTCTGATGATCATTGGAACAGCCTTCCTCTGTGGCATCAACAATGTCTACGTCCCTTATGTCATCTCTCCACATCTGGGCAGGTAAGAATGTGGGATGTTTTGGTTCCTAAATGCTGCTGTTGTTTGACCTCAGTCACTGGCTGTCTGATCTGGAACAGTGAATTCCTCTCCAGTCATTGATTTAACTCCTAAAAACTCATCTTTGTGCATCAAAGTTACACATTATTTTCAAAAAATCCTGTTCTTCCATAAACTTACTAGATGTAACTCTACGCTGTTGCTTAATCTAGAATGTAAAGTCTTTACCTCTTTCTTAACCCACCTCTCCCGACTCTCACAGCTCAAGCACACCAGCTTACCTAAGACTTTGCTTAAACACTATAAAAATGACTCTCAATGACACAATGTCAAGTTGTAATATTGGAGTAATTCTACATAATCAGAAAAGGATTCTGAAGAAGAATAATGATACCAAACTTCTGACCCTGCAAGTTGACAAGATTGGTTCAATAGGTTTGTTACGTATGAAACCCTGAAAGTCTCAACCTAAGACAAGAGTTAACAATGCAAAAAAAAAAAAGAGTAATAGCTTTTACATTTTAGTTGAGCAGGATTTCAGAAAATTGCTGATATATAATTTTTTTTTTAGATATATTGGTGTCAGTGTTTATGTTGGCCAGTAAGTTATGGTAAATGTCACTACATAAATGCCAAAACTACGCTTTAGAGACCTTCTTGGGCTTTTCTGCAATCAATTCTGCTGATCCTAATCACGTACAGAAACTAGAACTCTACAACAAAGCTCTTCACATTTGATATCTAAGTGTTAAAATAGCAAGAAGTACTCCCAGTGCTCGTAAATACCTACGTAATTGTATGTGCAGTGTGCTCTTTTTCAAGCCACAATCTCATGCTAACACTCTCCAACTCACTGCTGCAGGTTTAACGAGACCTTCCACTTCTTATTCTGGACCATGTTTGGCGTGGCCAACCAGGACTACGTGGACATGCCGCGGTTTGTGTTGGCAGAGTTTGTAGGAAGGATCCTGTACGGCATCTTCACTCTTGTCATCGTCATCGTCCTCCTCAACATGCTTATTGCTATGATCACCAACTCCTTTCAGAAAATTGAGGTAAAAGAGACACTTATGTGGGGCATCTGCAATAAAAAGAGAAACCTCAGTGATGCGCACTGACGTCTCAGTTTTATTTCAGGATGATGCAGATGTTGAGTGGAAGTTTGCCCGGTCAAAGCTGTACCTCAGTTACTTCAGAGAGGGCCTCACCATGCCTGTGCCTTTCAACATCATCCCCTCGCCCAAAGCCATCTTTTACATCTTGAGGTGAGCTCCAGAACTATGAGACTCTTTTAAGCTGCAACAGAATTGTCCCTGCTTTAATTCAAATTCTGTTTCAGGGGTATCTTCAGACGAATCTGCTGCTGCACTTGTTCTTCTGAGCAAAAGTATCCCCCCATAGCCTCGATGGTAAGTCAGTTATTGTCATTTTTGTGGAAAAAAAAGAAAAAAAAAAGTTTTGTGCTACCTATTGATTGCCAGTTATACTCTATGCAGCTGTATATGATAGTAAACAAGTTTTATTTTATCTGTATTACACAAAAAGGGCGACAATAAGGGGTCTGGAGACAGTCCGTTACCGTATCGGCAGCAGGTGATCAGGGCGCTGGTGCAGCGCTACATTGAGTCAGCTCGGAGGGAGTTTGAGGAGACCAAGAGGAAAGGTAAGCGTGACCAAGCACCAACCTATCATGGGTTAACACGCAAACAGTAATGCATGAAACTGTTTTTATGTCCAGGACTTTTGCATGTCACGTTTTTTTCTCTACAACTGGCTATTAGGAAAAATGTCTTTTAATATAAATGTCATGCTTCTGAGTGATTTACAGTAATATTTCAGACACTACCAATAAACTATGAATCCCCCAAGGTTTCAAGTGATGTGTAAATTATATAATTTACCCTCATGTCTCTGAAAAAAATATTAAAGATCCCTCTGGTGAGGTGTTAAAGGTTAATCCAGGTAAAGTTTTTTACCTTAACACGCCCATACGGTGTTTTTTTTATGCTGGAAGACACATCATGAATTAAATAAGCAGTCAAACCCATGACTCAGCATTTTCACGTGACAGCTCACAAACCCAGATTCAGACTTCTGCAGTTTCATATGTAACAAACCAAAAGAAACAATCCAGTCAACTTGCAGGGCGGGGGTATCATTATTAGGGTCCGAGCACCCAAAAGGGTGCGAAGACCCTATTGGAACTGCTCGGATTATTA
>NW_007578763.1:0-35651 GCF_000690725.1 Stegastes partitus
TTTTTTTTTTGCCCCAAAGCTCCACAGAAACATCACTACAGGTAATATGAAAATAAAGCTTTATGTAGTGTGAGATCAGTCCTGCTCAGAGACGATGAACCCAAAAAAATTGATTACACAGCAATAAAATTAATTACAGCTGCAGCAAATTATGACTGTTATATTTCCTTAATTTAATGGATAACTTGTTTATAAAATGTCCGTAAAATTATACGAAATTGGTCAAAAGCTCACAGTGATATCTTCAAACTGCGCATTTAGTCAAAAGCCCAAAGATATTTTGTTTATTGCTCCACCAAACAGCTGGCAAGGCTGCGGTCTCGGAGGCCAGATAAAACTATCGGAACTTTACAAAGCAGCTCTTTGTCCTACGAAGTGGAAATAGCAGAGGCATTCAGCTCACGCTAATATTCTCGGTTTGTGTTTCATCACACAGCGGCAAATTTGAAAGGTGAGGGTAGTAACAACACAAACATGAAGTGAATCAGGGCAGTGATACGGAGGCGGCGGAATGTGGCCGTCTCTAATTGATCCTTAAGTGTCATTAAATGTCAGATAATAACAACTAAAAAGCCCACTTCACTGGAGAGGTTTGCTTGTTCTTCCCTTTGAACAGTCCAAAACCCAAACACATCTGATTTACAGTGATATAAAACAGAGAAACGCAGTAAATCTACACAGCTGAGGAGCTGTGTCCAGGAAATATTTGGCATGTGTACTTCATAAATTACTTCAAGCTGAAGTTGTCCAGCAACCGAATAATACTGAACAACTTTCTACGTCAGCTACGGTCATACCTGGCTCCAGACAACCCGTTGCAGCCGTCCAGCCCATCACGGGAGGTATCGCGCCGACCACCGCTCCCACCCAGGTGTTGGTGATGCTGAGCCTCTTGAGCGGCGTGTAGCAGCAGGTGTACAGGAAGATGTTGAGGGCGCCCAGGAAGCCCGTCAAAGGGTTTACGGCCAGCGTGAGCAGAGCGACTCCAGGAACTCCGCAGGCCAGAGCGAAGGACACTGCATGGAGGGGGCTGCAATAGAAGAAAAACAGAGAGGGGGACATCAGCAAGACAAGAAAATACAAGAACAAGTTTAAAAGATGGGTTTTTAGAAGTTACAGTGCGCAGATTACGGCTTGGGAAAAAAAAAAAAGAAGATCACGATTGCCATGGGAACTATGGTATGATCAAGTTTTTGCGAGTTTGTGCAGACACCAGATAAGACAACGATAGCTCCACATGTTCAGCGCTGACTGACGCAGACCCATGGAGGGGAGGGGAGGGGGGGCAGCGTTCAGCAGCCGTGCAATGGCGGAGTCTCAAAACGGGAGGAAACTCATCTGATAAGAGTTTGTCAGGGATAAAAGTAGTCCAGCAAAATGAAGAGCATGTGCACACGCCAGAGATCAAAACTAGCTGAAGAAAACCACTGTGGCTCAGGCTTTTAGCCGGATGAAGACTTCCTCCCTCCTCCTCCTCCTCCTCCTCCTCCTCCCCTCGTCTCTAACTGAAAGCAGCGATGGCAAGGTCTGGTTCAAATTCACCAGTAAATGCTCCATAAATTAAAGAGAGGCTAGATTAAAATCTTGACCAAACGCAGGCCCTTTTTCTTCACAAAAAAGCAAACAGGGCTTTTATTTTGGTGGTGTGGCCGTGCAGGGAGATCGGTGCATTAATGTGATTAGTGGTGTTATGTCTGTTTTATGTGGGCTGGGATGGGGCCGGGCAGGCTGGCTATGGGCTGTTGACAGTCTGGCTGCGGGGTCGGCTCAGCGGGGGTTCGGGGAAGGGAGTACGTCACGCGGCCCGAGGCGGGTTTACTGTCCTGCGCTCACAGCCGCAGTCATAACGTCAGGTAGGTAAAGTCAACACAGGGAGCCCAAGATGTGGCCGCATGGTTAGACCACAGTCAAGGCCAGAGGGATTCAAAGGCTAAAACACAAGAGATTTACCCATTAGCTTGAAGAAACAGCATGAATGTACTTTAAAAAAAACCCAAAACAGGTTACCAGTGGAATATTTTAGCGGTCACAGAGGGCAAAGCAAACAAAACAACAATTCTGAACTGTTCAAAAGCCTGACCGGAAACACCGGTGGCTTCAGGGGGTTGGTGTAAAACTGGAAACAGACTACAAATTACCACGACTTCCACAAACACGTGAAGATTAATTTTTGTTTTTACAACCAGAATGGAGCAAATACTGAACGAGACGTATAAAAGCGTGCTCCCTGGAAGGCCGATGGAGTAACTACGACATGAATTCTCACAACAAAAACATCCAAAAGACATCCATCAAAAACAGTTTTCCCTGTTTAATTTGTGCTTTGATTTACATAGAAAAAGAATGAAGAACACTGACTTTGTTGGAATGCTCAAGGCTGCAAAAAGACCTAAAGGTTCAGTTCTGCATGGAGATAAACATACATTAATTCCTACTCAAAGTAAATAACTTATTATTATTTTTATAGTTATATTGCATTTAGACATTTAATAGTTTATTACTTTAAAATAACAGCACGATTTCTAACATTTGTTTCCTCTCTCAGCACAATTTACATGTTATTTTACACATTATTTTCCTTATATTTAATCTATCTATCTATCTATCTATCTATCTATCTATCTATCTATCTATCTATCTATCTACCTTTCAGATTTTTTTTAAGTCTCCTAAAAGTGATTTCTGATTCAAGATTGAAATACTTGCAGTTCAGTCTTGACTTTATCTGACATAATCTCAAAATCTCAACAACACCGTGAGATGTTTTTGAAAGCTGTGGGGCCAACGAGCGGACATGGAGGTAAATTAATTTGTCAAATAGCTAAAATAGATGCCAAATTGTGAATCCAGTTTGCTGCGATTCCCAGACTATCTTTGCTTCAGCAATTGCAGTGTGTGTCATCTTCCTCGAGGGAGACAGAAAACGATCTACCGTGCGCCTTCTCGTGCCAAACCTTAAGTATTCCAGCATCACCACATGTGGAGGCCTCAAACTCGACAGGACCACAACAAAGGAAGGACGACAGTCATCCGCATTTCCCAAGAGACCAAATTAACAACGGGGAGGATGATGCACAACGGTTGTCCTGACAAGACAAACTGTTTCCAATGCTGACGTCATGTTGGGCAGAGCAAACCCCGACAGAACTGAAATTGGCTCGTAGAAAAGCCCCGTCGCGAAGACAACACGGAGAATGTGTAAAATGTGGCCTTCTGATGGCTTGTTTGACAGGACAGTCCAGCTTCCCATCTGTTCTCTGTCTTGACGCAAGATTGTATGTGTGAAGGAAGAGAGAGGAGACAAAGAGAAACACAGAGCAAGAGATAAAGCGTTTCTGTTTGTGTCAGAGACAGACAGACGTATACCTCCTCATGTCAGAGATGGACTAAAAGCCGGAGAGAAGAGGCTGTGTTTAGACAGCGAGAAAATGTTTCCAATAACCACCTCAAACACTGTGAGTGTCCACTTTTAAACAGCATGTCAATGGAGAATTCCTAAAACTGAGATGAGCTATCTGTGGGTGAAGGTGCAGTTATAGTGGGCTGTAAAGTGGCTATGAAGCTGGTGTATATTACCCGGCAACAAAGGTATTCAGCCTCTATTCTGGTGGCTGCATGTGGACTGGATTAGTAGTGGAGGGTCCTCTTATGTCAACAGGTAGCTTTGCTTTGGTTCTTCCTCAATAAAAACGAAAGGAGAGGCAGCTTCCTGGCACTCACAACGGGTCAGAGGACATGTGGCTGGTTTGTGTTGTTTTTAGTTCATGCATCAGTGAATATCTGTGCACCTGCTTGCTGCTGAAGTGTGGCAGTCTCTCAAAGAGGCAGGTAGAGAAAGGCATATCAAGTCACTGAGTACGACTTGTTGGAGCGTGGCACAGCATTAAAGTTCACCAAGTGCCAATGCAAAGGTTATCTGACATCTGAACAGTAAAGGCAGCGAACTAAGGGTGGCAGGCAAACTACACCCGACCCTCGACCTCGCCCTGCCTCCTTCCCAACCTGTTAGGAAGATTAAATTACACCTGACAGGTGTAAAGCAGAGAATCATCACTGCTGGCATGCACGTCTCGGCCCTCTGTCTGCCACTAACCTACATACACAGCTACGGGTTTCCTTCAACGCCATAAAGAACGCAATAACTAAAGATGACTGAAGGGTGGAAATCAATATGGGATGTGTGCTCAGTGCTACTGTTTTATTTAAGCTGGAGTCTTCATTATAATATTGCCTGCAAATGCACATAGGCTTTGACATCACAAGCTGTTAGGTCATGTTTCACTCCAGGAAAAAATCCCTCTGAAGCCCAAGGTAAGGATCAGGTCAGTGAGCAGGAGAACAGAGGTACACTTTGTCACTCACCCCAGTATGAAATGTACAAAAGGCTACTTGGTTAGGTGAGTAGAAGCTGTCACGTAGTGTTTCTGGGTTGCTACTGCACTAAACTCAACCCCAGCACATGCTCTGTTTTTTCCCTCCTCCTGCACATTATCCAGTCGTTCTTCACTCTCCTTTTAAAAACACTGCAAATAGGGTAGCAAATCTGTTACATAGAAGATTGTGAGAAAAATTCTAGTAACCCTCTGAAAGGGATGTTCTTATCTTAAAATAAAAAAAATGACCAAAGCTACAACATTTATCATTAAAAAAAAAAACAAAAAAACAAAAAGAACCGACAGTCCTTTAACTACTCATCCATAGTGTACAGTTCCATTCTTAAAATGATGCAAAGTCAAGCTTAAAATCATGATATTTAAATATCTGATAAATATATGATATTTATAATCAAAATCACTTTTTCTACATGTTTCACTTTAAAAAAATATTTAAAAAAAATACTAACACTAACCATATTTGGCAAAAAATAAACACTCTCTGATCTTTGGTACATTTGTGAAACCAAGACTGATTCAATATATAAAAAATAAACAACAACAACAAAAAAAATCAGACAAATTAAACTTTTGTTCTCCTTTGTGGCACTAAAGCTTTGTTTTACTGCACAAAAGACATTTTTAAGTTCTCTCTACTTCTAACCACGGTTCTGCTGTTCCCAGGCAGGTACAGGATGTTAGATTACAGTGAAAAATAAACCCTGTGTGTAAAAAATGTGACAGGACCAAAAAAAAAAAAAAAAGGTGTGAGACGGTTAAAGAAAGGAAATAAAGAGAGTGTACCTGATCTGTCCTCTGACAAGCGGGCGGTTCTTTGTACGGTTCATGTTGGAGTCGAAAGGCACCTCAAAGTACTGTTGAGAAAGAATAACAAGTATATTAGTCAACAGGTAGGAAACACAAAAACACATTACAAAATGACAAATCGTTCGACATGCAAGACACAATCACACCAAAAAGAAGGAAACAGACTGTGATATATCAACATATCTTTTGCTACTGCAGGCAGCAGTGAATATTCATCAGTTTGACTTCAATCGGAATTCAACACCACGCTGTAGATGCAGTTTAAGTGTTTTTTGTGTGTAGTTGTTGCACACCTCCTACACTGCAACTCGAGGGGTACAGATGTGGTTTGGAAAAATTCAAATGAGTTTTCAGCAATGTTGAGGCGTTGAAGTTGGGCTGAGATACAGACAGATGTGTTGCAAACATTCGGCAGATGCAAACAAAATGTGTGAATGGAAAGAAACAGCTATTATGGCATACGTTGTACATATGTTGCTCCTGTGAGCCTTCAAAGAAACGTACGTCACCTTGGCCAATTCATAAAGACTACAGCAGCACCGAATGTGGCGATCGTCTCCCTTTGTGAGCTTCTCTGTGCGACATATGAAAAGAAACAATGTGAGCGGAGCCGCTTTACGCCTGGTCATAGCAAACCTCTGAACCAAACGCTCATTCTGTACGCCGAGAGTAAATGGACTGGAGGTGGAAGGTGGAGGCAGCGAGCTGTCGGGTGGGAGGTGGTAGAGGTGGGGGTGTTCTGGGATACAACTATGTGAAAAACTACTTATACTCCTGTTTTATGATCTGCTCTGGAGGAGTATGCTTCAAAGTGCTCCCATGAGATTGGCAATGTGTGACTAAAATGCAAACATATGGGGTGCTTAAACGCAGGAACTAGCTAATCTGTGTGTGTGTGTGTGTGTGTGTGTGTGTGTGTGTGTGTGTGTGTGTGTCTGGGTAAGTGAGTAAATGCACATAGATGTGTGTATTTTCTTGCCTGATAAAAGCCTTTGACTAATGAAGAAAACAGATAAGGCACTTACACTATGGACTATCAAGATCCATTTTTTCTGATATACGGTCCACATAAAATATCTAATAAACAGATAATCCACTTTTCTCTTCTTAAACCCCAGTTTCAAGATTTACTACACTCATGACTTTGGAGCACCATCATATTATTAAAAAAAACCCTGGATGAATGCATTGCATTTGATATTGTATAGATTTTTGTTCTTAAGAACACTGAGGAGTGGGCTGCACCGTTAATATCTGATGCACAAGATATCGACCCGAACTCAGAGTCAAGTTCCACATAAAACCACCAAAGAAAAGATCAAATATGCTGATTACAATGTGGCCTTTCGACATGTTTTCATCAGCTTAAATCTGTGAGATCAGGGGGTGAAAATACAAAAAAAATGTGAGCCCTCAATCTGTCTTCGCAGATCAGTTTTTTCATGATGTTGTCGTTTACAATAATCATTGGTGAAAATCCCTTGATTTCTGAGTGAAAATGTATAATAGTCACATGATACAGCATCTCGTGATTTTGTTTTATTTTGAAGATAAAATGAGCTACAGTTATAAAAGAAACAGTCATTTATGATCATGTACCAGAGAAAACTGTAATTTCCCTATTTGCTTCCAGAGATGCTAAAGTTTATGTGGCACAAAAACCCCTAAAACATACAAATGCTTTCAAATCAGCTGGAATAAGCTTTCTTCACATGCTCCAAAGTAAACCTCCGTCTTCTCCTCTCTATCTCTGGTTCAGTTGTATCGGTGTTCTAGTCTGCTGGGTCTGGACTGGGCTCGGGCTAATGCACAGCTGTGTATGCGGCTGTCGGACCCCAAGGCCCAGACCAAGGTGTTAATTCTATTTCCTGGGTCAGGAAATGCGTCAGGAGGTCAGGGGCCGCATGAGAGAGAAATGCACTTTGTGGCCAGGCTAGAGCAAATCAGAGCTGAACCAGGCCTCGGGCAGGCCCAGGGCCAAGCTCGCTGCAACACTGCTCACATAAAAAGGATCCACTTAGTTTCCAATAACATCATCTCCACATGTAAGAAGAAGAAGAAGAAAAAAAAACTGAAAAAGAAACAACCCAGATACTGTGCACGGACGTATTAATGCACCTGTACAGTAAACAAAACAGGAAGCAAAGAGGAATTCTCAAGTGTGAGAAAGTATCTACAGTTTTGTGTTTGGGTGAACTTGTCACATGTGCACAGATGATTTAATGTGAATCTCAGCCACTCAGCCGACCTCACCGCGCGTGCTGTATTGTCATTTCACAGTTTGTCCAGTCCTGCTCTTGTTCCTCCCCCTCTGCCTTTTAAGTCAGAGGGGCCTCATCTGGTTCGCATCAGCGGCCTTCTCGGCCCATGTCATTATTTCCGCCCAACGCTGCCATGTGTTACAGTGATGGCATTAAAATAATTGGGCCGTTTGTGTTTTGTGTACGTGCACATGTGCTGCTGCAGGTAGGTCCAGAGGGAGCGTTGGCTCAGGGTTAACAGGTCTTCTACTGCGCTGAATCGAGACAACTTGACCGTGAAATTACCTGATGATGGTCAACGGCTACAGCCTTTAGCACCAACCTCAAACTCCTCTTTTACTACTGAATGAAACACCTTGGGCCTACAAAATATCCATACTACATTAGCACGTGATTAGAATTTTGTTGGCAGATATGTTTTGATCAATAACTTGTATCTGATATTGTTGAACTCATTTGGAAAAAGAAACATCACTGAAGTTTGTTGTAGTAGAACGGTTTGAAAAGGACTTCCCCCTTCATGACCAATTTGCTAATGCGCAGATTCAGCTTGAATTCTCAGAAACAGCTGCTTTGTTTATTTGTTTTTAACCTAATGTGGCTCCGCTCGCCTCACTCGCTGACACGCTATGACAAATCTAATTGAAACTGGCTGCTACTGTTGAGCTACTGCGGCTCACTCATCGTTGCTCCACCGACGCCGCTGAGCAGTGCACCAAATGGGAAATATTTAATAAGCGGCGCGTCTAGAGCAAACAAACAAAGGCTCGCAAATGGATTGGGCTTCTGATAAAAATAGAGTTCCCTTAAAAAGCACCCGAATCAATACCAACCCCGACCCTATGGATCGGCTATACAAAGACGGAGGGCGGGGCGATCGAACCGGAAGTTATGGAGAGACGGCTGCTGCTTTCAATTATGAACACAAACACACACACACACAAAACCCATAACTCTAGGGACAATTATCTGCCAGATGATGAGGACGGAAAACAGGCGAGACCAAAGTGAGAAGCAGAGGAGAGGGGGTGTTCAGCTGCCAGATCCTCGGAGCTATCAAAGACAGAACGTGATCCGCCGCCAACCACCAGGGCTCAATTGATAACAGGCTGTGGGGAGGCATTTCCTATTCTTGTGTAGAAGCTCAAGAGAACAACTTCGCTTTGTATCGTGACATAATTTATGGTGGCAGAAAACCACAAGGTGTATCTGTTGGCTGACTGTAATTTAAACACTCAGGCAGCATAATTTTTGGGTAATTTTGAAATAAAATGTGCAGAAAACAATTCTTTTTGTTGCCATGAAGACGGTCTGTACAGCCACTTCATTAGGAACAATGGATATGTTGATTGTGCACTGTGCTGCACCACTCTGATACAGCAAACACATCTCTGATCTGCCAGCAAATTCACCACGAGCAAGTGCCGAGATGATCAGAGCAGCGATACAGTAACTACACACAGTGTTTACTCGAGAAGCAAGCGTGTGCCTAAACACAGACGCAGGCAACAGACACAGCTAAGCAGCTGTAAGGCTTTGGCACACAGAAACATCAGCTGGTCCAAACAGCGCCTCTCTCTCGCTTTGCCGAGTGAAACCCAGGTGCGCGGGCTAAACCCAGCAACCACAAGTCATCACTTGTCAGAATGTCACCTGTTTGCACGTCGGAGCTGAATGGCAGCCTCAAACATCCATAGGGGTGGGCGATGGAGCGACGCGTTGCGAGCCAAGCCTACTTTAAAAAAAAAAAAAAGCACGAGAGCTCTCAAAGCCCCCTTCAACACCAACTGTGAACTGTCTCTGATCAGCCACTTGACAAACAAGCAGTCAAAGATTTACATAGATTAAGCTTTCCTCAGAAGTCAATTCAATGGCTCTGGCAGACGTTCACTGCATTTTGAAGTCAAATGAAAGAAAAGAAACGGAACAAAACAGACAAGGCATGCAAACTGACTAGTCGCAACACACACAAAAAACGATGGTATGGCAGATCAAGGTTATTTCAAGGTGTTTCTGTGGTAGAGGAGGGACTGCTGAGCTGTCACAGAAGTGCTCTTGATGTCTCCTGAGTCTTGGAGCTATGTGAGCAATGCTGTGATTTTGCGCCGCTTCTCTGAAGAACCTGTTAAACGGTTCCTAAGTACTAATTAAACTGTTAGCATGAGACTGCACGTCTGTTATGAGAGTAGAGGGGTTAGGAAATAAGAATAAAGTCAGGATATGTAGAATAATTAACGGCAAAATAAGAGATGTGGGAGCAGAAATTTAAAGACTGCAAATGGGTGCGCGGTGGTTTGTAACTGGCAGAAATTATGCACCAGTAGAGATTATGGCTATGCTATGGATTCAGCTACACGTGTGGAGGTATAGAATATATGTTAATGATCATATTTTTTTTAAAAGGCAATACGACCATCAGCACAACTCATTGCGCGTTAACCTGTGCCAAGTATATCATGCTAGAAGTGGTTAAAGGATACACGTAGGACCAATACACAAGAGTTTTTCATCCCCAGGTCGAACATGGTTTGGTTGTAGGAGAGAGCATCTCCATCACTTCATTTCCGTGACTTGAGAAAATGGTAATATTTAGATCACACTATCTATAGCAGAGGTGAAAGATAAAAACTTGCGTCTGTGTCTTGAATGTTCCGTGTGGACAGCTGGCAGATGTGCCTAGGGATCCTCGCCTTCTGCGATCTACTGATGTGATGAAATGCAGCGTTTCCCACAGAATTACATTCTATTTGTGGCTTGCAGAAGGCGTCACACCCAAGGCTGCTTACATTAAATTACAGTTCACGTAAGGTGCTCCACTGCAAACATTTTAATTGCCAATTACTGTTCAACAGATAGATAACCGAACGGCTCCTTTGCTTTACATTGTGACAAACACAAGATATACTCCACTGCTTCACTTTATGTTGAGTTACTGAAAGACAACTAGTTCTAAGTTCTAATCCAGATCGTCTTCTTGCCTCTCCAGGATGAGGTATTTGAGTCTCTTAAAGTATTCTTTCAGAGTTAAAAAACAAACACCAACATTATCCAGTTGCACAAGCAGTTGATATCGACTAGTAGCTTTGTAATCCAGCTGTATTTTAAATTCTTAAACTACAGCTATCTTCACTAGCTGGGCTCTCACAAAAACTGTATCTAAAGAGTTGTGTCTCTGAGAGCACCAATGTTGCATTAACAATATAGACTGATTCAT
This sequence comes from Stegastes partitus, assembly GCF_000690725.1. NCBI lineage: Eukaryota > Metazoa > Chordata > Actinopteri > Pomacentridae > Stegastes > Stegastes partitus. The sequence goes on from NW_007578763.1 coordinate 10,677, forward strand.
TACAGTTAACCTGAATGCATCAGTTTTGGACAAATCTGTGCACAGGTGTTCTCGATACTAACTTGGCATTGGTGCTATTCAGGAATACGGTCAACTGTCTTCTCAGCAGAGATAAGCAAAGAACAATTTCTTCCTCCAGGTTCTGTTTGTGACAGAGGAAGACGGAACCAGGAGGTTCTGAGTGAAACAATGTAATGCACACAACTCTACAACAAAATAATATCTCACTAATTTTAAATACAGGGATGCAGGATATACCGGTGACCACATCGATATCAGCCGATATTAGTGCTTTTTCCGTTATATCGGTACCGGTCCGATGAACAAATTCAGCCGATGTGAAAAACCGACTGTCTATCATAGCGCCTTCATCAGTACATTTGATATTGCTGCTATTTCACAGATGTTTTTACTTAAATTGTCCTCGACCTGAACGTTAAATATGTTAAAATATGTTTAAATATGTTTTACTTTTGTTACGTAATAAAGAAGACTAAGTGGTCTAATTTGGTATGGGCTTCTTCAGAATAGTTTTCACGTTCTCACAGTGATTACTTATAGCCATTTTTCGGTGTGAACAAAAATTGAATACTAACATCAGTAACATCGGTGATATCAGAAATCTTGGCCAGAAATTTTTATATTGTGCATGACTACTAAATAATAAATTAAATCAGATAATCTGCCCCAAATAAATCAATGCACTGGATCAAAAACAAAAGTGGATCAGCTCGTTCAGTCAAAAACGAAAAGTTAAAATTGTTTGTGCTGGTAAATTTATAACAGCGAGCGAAAGTCATAACAAAAAATGACATAACTTATGATCGAAGCATCTCATCACAGTTGATGAGCCCTCGTATGTCTGCACAGCGGCTCATTTGTGTAGACAGAATCATCAAATATTTTGCTCCAGAGCGCCAAAAGCATATAACGTGCCAAGTTTAAACTGCCCATACTTCTTGGTCTCCCCAATACCACAACTGCACTCTCCTGCTGCTACACACCAAAGTCTCCTTTTGTTCTTCCCAGGGACCACTTTAGAGACTGCAGTACTCTGTCTGGCCAAAGAGTGGATCACGTCTCCCTTTGAGCTGTGTTCTGAACCCACACCTCTTCGAGCTCTCTTTATAGTGGTCTGTGTGGAGCTGGTTGGCAGCAGTTCAGCTGGCACAGCCTCGCTCTTGATTAATGGGCTGAGTGTGGGACAGTGAAGTGCTAAACTGTCCTCATGTTAATCAGCCAATTAATGCTGAGCAGAGCCGCATTACCTCTGCCCTGTCGATAATCAGTCCCTTTTGCCTGTGAAGATATGGGCAGGATCTAGGAAATCTTACTGCAGGGCAGAGGCGTGCTACACTCGGCGTCTGGGCCGCCAAAGAGGGATGAGGTTTTTGGAACAAAAGGAGGATGAAGCTTGAAACAGAGAAAACAAAGCAAATGCTGAAAGAAGAGGATTATTTATACATGACGCTTTTTCTTCTTGCTCATCTGATCAAGGGAGGCTTTGACAGCTTCTCCTTTGCCTCCATAAATAATGTGAAGATTCTGGTGCAGGACTACGGATAAATGAATGTTATCCATTTCGGTTCCGCACAGGAGACCGTCTTAAGCTGCTAGGCCAGGCGCCTGAGGGACTGTGCGCTTTGGATTTAGAAGTGATGCCACAGTTCATTTTGCATTCCTTGTGTGTCACATAACATCATTATTTTCATCATTTACAGTGCATTGTGGCCCGGCTACAGTGCCTCCTAGTGAGAAGGAGGACTCAGATTACAAGGCAATGTATTGGGGGGGCAGTGAAGATGACAGCAAATCTTCAGGGGACCAACTCTAAGAAAAAGACATTTCATTACAGGGTGTGTTTGAAGTCACAGAAAGAGCACTTTTTTCTTAAACTTGTGGCATTATCCTTTGGTAAAATGGTTCGAACATTGACAAAAAATGTTTAGTATCATTTACCACGGAACGAGACATTGGGCCATGCTGGCTGAGACATTCGTTTTCACTCCACTGCAAACATATCAACTAAACAAACAAGAGGAATTCCTTTGGAAAGTTGGTCAGCCATATCTTTAGTCTCGGCCTGATAAGTGAACATTGCTACTAATGAGGGCATTTCACTCCAGTTCCCGATTACCATTAGCTGTGACCGCACTTGCCTGCTTTCTATTCAGTCTCACATACTGTGGGAAAACATATCAGTGAACGTTGGAATACATAGAGCTCGGCTGTATGTGTGTGTGGTCACTTGTTTAAAAAGAAATAAACAGTCCCTTTCCGCCATCAGTGGGCATTCGTAAATAACTGTGAGGGTGTGACTGACATGACATGCAGTTTGAAAACCTCTCAACAGTTTGGGCGCAGTTGAAAAAAAGGCATGTGCATGACCATGTGTATGTTTGAGAGAATGTCGGTGTTTAGATTTCTTTTCGTCCGCAGCTGTGGCTGACCACAACGAGACTGGAATGGGTGTGAATTCGTGTGTGTCAGCTTCAATGCTGCTCCGATACGGCTGGTCCTAAAGATCTGCAAGAAAGGCACCCTTGGAAATTAGCCGTGATGAGGAAAAAAAGGACGCAAAAGGACGAAAATAAAGGCCCTTTCCCGTCCCCTTAAATGTGACAGCAGCCGTCAGCACCTCTAGCAGATTTGTATTTGCGGCGGTGACCCATGGCAAAATCTGGCCCTTCATCTTGATGGGCTCATTCAACGAGCCTTTCAAATCAGAATGACGAGGACCTCAGAAGAAGACACAGCGAGGTCTGGTTCTCTGTATACAGTCTGTATTTTCCCCACTCACCCATAACATCGCCTTTTAAGGACATTTTAATTTCAATTCTGGAGGAAGGTCAACTACTTTTTTAATGAAACAAGTCAACTTGGCACAAAAAAAAGGGGGTCTTTCAATGACCTACGCTGTTAGGAATATGATAACAAGACAGCATTTGTGATTGTCAGTGTTTACACGCACCAGCTCTAACAAGAGGTTGATTTATATTATGAGTTGCTCACGACTTCAGACCAGACAACAGGTCTTTCGGTTTACAAAACATTCCATCTGTTTCCACCATCGATGACGTACAATCGCTTTAGACTTCTGTTGTTGTTGGTAAGCTAAAATAAAATGTGATGATTCTGTTTGTGTGGTTTGGTTCTTGTTATGTTGTATCTCTGTTTTGTGGTGACCACATGTTTGAACTTGAGTCAAAGAAATGCCTTATTTTCCTGCAAGGTAAGGTTGTTTTGAGATAAACACAAACATAAGCCTTACGTTGTTCAACCTCTGATCTTGTTCCCTTTTTTTTTTTTTTATCCTCAACGTCCTGTTTTTGTGAGATTATTTGTGATAACACACGTGGAACTCAAGTTGGTATGTCGGTCCAAGACAGGAGAGCAACAAGAAAAGATGATGGGATTCGGCTTACAATACAAAGAAGAGTTGCTTGTGTACATTTGGAGGTTTCCCCTTTACAGTTTTGACAGTGAAGTAAACCTGCTAAAAAAAAAAAAAAGACTAAATCAAATCCAACAGAGCTTCAAAACCCCCTGCTTGATCCAAACAAGAAAAGACAAAAAAATAACCTCTTATCAACCAACCAAGCGTTACATCCCTTATTAAAAAACACAAATTAATGTCCCCTTCTTTTTAGTTGGACATTATTTTGTGACAAAGAACAAAATAAGAAAAAGACTGAACAATGTTTATAGGGAGGCAGAACACTTGCAGATGCAACCATAGGAGGGGAGCAGACAGTAAACGGTGGAAAAAAAAGTAGCACAGCTAAATAATTTATCCATGACTGACAATCTTGTTTGCTGTAGCAAATAGGAGGAGACTGTGTAAACAGGCTAACAAAGTTGCTGTCAGCGTTTGTCCTCCTCCAGCACCAGAGCTTCGCCCCCGAGACCCATCCCGTCCCTTCTGCCATATTCTCGGTGTCTCCTCACCTCTCTCGCTATCCCCCTGAAGGGGAAAAGGCAACCAGTTAGCATCTCGATGGTTTCTAGAAGTGAGCTGTCAACTATCTGTCCCGTGAAAATAACACAAATTGTTCCTGTCAGGATGTGGCGTAACACAGCTCTCCAGTGTGCATGAGTGCCGGCACAGCGTCTCGGGGAGAAGTCACAGTGGTGGTTGCAAACTGAAGAATGACGTTGTTGACCACTACTGTGCTCTGCTGATTAAATATGTGAAAGCGTCCTTTTACAGTTTATTTAATTTTAAAATAAAGAATGCTGTGGGTTTGAGGAGAATGATATATGAAAGGTAAAGGAGTGTGTGTAAAAGCTAAGTGGAACAAAATGAAAAGAAACCCCACCGCTGATGGTACATGAACAGTTACAATGTGACAACACCAGGATTTTTTTCAGCAGCGGGGGCAGGCTGCTATGTGGTGATGGAAGCAAATGACATTTGACTGCAGATTTTATTTTTACAACCTATTTATTGAATGGCCAATTAAAAATGGCTTTTTAAAGGCTGAATGTAAAAATTAGAAAAATAATAAATAAATGTACGTTTCTTTTTTCTTTTTTCTTTTTTTAAAAAAGAGTTCTAAGGCTCTGTTGTAGAGAAATTCTCAGAGGTGGCCGCTGATGCTCAGCAGCTTACATGATGCAAGCTGATCTCCTGCAGCCTGTTTCTCTAGTCAGTCTTCACCTACAAATAGAAACAATAGTGAGATTGTTTCTGTCATTTTCCTACACCCTAATCATTTTAAAAATGTTTCTAGTTTGTGTCTGATGATATTTTATTACACTATTTTTTACCTGACCATCATCATTTATGAGTCAGTAAAAGGCTAATGACACCTGGCTAGCATCATCTTCATCAGGTGTCTTTCTCTTCTTAGAGAAATATTTTAACAAGCTCATCTAAAGATGCAGTCAGCAGTTCCATCACACGGTGTGTAGATAGTAGCTTAATGCTATCAGTTAGTTTAGTCATGTTAGCGACACTGAGTTGGCCCCGGGCCCAATTAACTTAAGACACCGATATGTTACGTATAGCGGCCATCAATGTTTTGCGAAAGTCTATTTAACTTGTAAAATCTATTCTGAGTTACCTTACGCTAATAAGTCCACCTTTTATCTGGTAAGTCGCTGCCCTATTCTCCAAGACGACCCTCCTCTGACTCTAACTCTTTTCCACCATAAAAGAACCAGGTGCCAGTTCCGTGCTGGTGCTAGGGCCAGTGCTTAGTTGGTTCAAATCTGGCACCTTCAAAGAACTGGTTGCTTTTCCGATGGCCAGGAGCCAAGTTAGAGCCACACCATACGTAGCCAATTACCGTACAACGCTCGTGCCACACGGAAGTCCACACAGAACTCCAGACTAACTCTTTTTTTTCTTTTTACCGATGCGACCAACTTTCTCATTTGTTCGCACTTCCCACCTTGTCACAGGCAAAACGTATGACTGGCTGAACATTTTCTGATCGATAGACTCTACAATTTACGATGTTCCCCGAACGCCCCACATAGCAGGCTGCACTCGCTGCTGTTGGTGGCCGCGTTGCTCAGACCGGTGCGCAACCAAAGATGACTTTAAAAAGAGTAAAACAGGGCATTCTGATGTCAGATTTGTCCAAGATGAAACTGAGTCATTTTTTCTCATGCGGTCTTTTCTATGAGCGGAATAAACAGCGTCACGTTCAAGGCCACACTCTCACGAGCAATAAACATTGTATTAACCCCCAGAGGGTAGATACTGAGCAAGATAGTTATCTGTAGTTTACTGTAGTAGTCGCGAGCACTCAGCCCAGTGCAGGACTCTGCTGTGAAGGTGGAGACACGCGGCGGTGGTGTATATGCAGTGTGTCCACGAATATTACAAGTGAATAACTTTAATCTAGAGTCCTGGTTATTGGCTCTTTGCTCTGAACACATGAGCTTGTATCTGGAGTCGGCCTGGGTGATAAAACTGGACCAGCAACAGACCTTTCACCAATAGCGATAAAAAAATATTTTCAAAAATTGTGCAAAAGATAGATATTTCAGATGTAAACTACCCCCTCACCCTTTGTCATGGTTCCGCTACCAGCTGTCTGTACCTTGGTCCTGACTGTATAATTTAAAATAAACGTTTTTCTTCTGGGCTCAAAAACAAACAAACAAAAAAAAAGGTAATACTAACTGAAATAAATTTTCTCATGCTAAATTCTTCAGCTATATCGCCCAGCCTTAATCTGGAGGTTGTTTTTCCCATATCAACTGTGTGTAAAACACGTCTAGTTACTGGTCGATCTCATACACACTAAAGAAATTAGCATTAAATCAGCGTTGTATCTGCAGATCCAGTGAGCAACGATGAACAAGAGGCCTCAAATACAAAAAAAAAAAAAAAACAGAAAAAGGGCACACTGAGCACTGCAATTGTACATTTTGATCCCAATAAATTGGGAAAGAATATTGATAATAGTCTGATAAGCATAAATAGCGATAAGCAGCAGTAACAAAACCTAACGGTATCCATCACTACCTAAAAAAAAAGAAAGAAATTTTAATGAGTAAAGCTTCACACCTTCCCTCCCTGCCCTGTCTCTTTAATCAGTAATTACTACAAGTAATACACAAAGACAAAGAGGTCTGCAGGCCAGAGAAAGAGCCAACAACCTCATCAACAACACTCAGTACCACTTCCAGCTCATACACAGTGGAAATGTTCCATGTATTACACACACGCATAAATATATAGGTCTAACAACTCCACGGACGTCTGTCTAGCATTCTCAAAAATGATTACAGTTGTGTGGGTGCAAAATGAATGGGAACGCAGCAGCGTCCTTCTATTTAAATGAGTGATTGTATGGTGACATTAATGGTGTTCAGAGTAAAACAGCTTTTACTCAGAAAAAGGCCTTTTTTTTTTTCCTCGGTGCATTCACAGCTGTTGTGTTGGAGGCATGTAGGCAGGCAGATAATACCATCGAGGATGAGTGCAGCATGAGTCTTTTGCTGAATTGAATCCGAATGATCATACAAGGTCTCTTGTGACAGGGCCAGAAATGTCCACGAGCTAAATAAAAAAATAATAATAAAATGCAGCTGACCTTTAGCCATTAATACTGGGGAAATGCATGAAACCACACAACCTTAATGACAGAAGCCCATTCAAAGCAGAGTTCTGCCCTGTAGCTACACTTAGAATAGATAGACAGACAATGCAGCAATTTACAATCTGGCTCACAGGTGAGCTCCGGTAACTACAGCAAACAGTTATTAGGATGCATGGAGGGGTACAGTAATGCTATGGTGCAAACACAAACAAAAACAAACACAACCTTTGTGATGTCCAGGTGGGGTTAGCTACAAAGCATCGCCTCATATACGGGGTGGAAAGAGGTAAGTGCAGGTGAAGGCGTCAGAGCCTGAGCAAATATGTATGTACGTGTTGCACACACCCAGTGAAGCACACTTTGAACTGTCCTGTGAGCAGTAATCAGCAGTTACTACATGACAGACTCTGACAGACTGCCGTGTCATCATATAGCTCCTTTCAACTAGCCGCAGCGTCTACAGCGATATACGCCCAACAGAGAAGTATGGCTTCCTTCAGGTGAGAGAATAATGATCGGTGGAGGACGAACAGGAGGACAGAACGCAAGCAATGTGATACTCAAGCAGAGGAGACTTTTACTAAACTTTAACAGCACTGCGATCACACATAAAGGCCAGTCTGTGTTTTATGGAAAAACTGCCTGGTGATATTTAGTATAAAAAAAAAAAAAAACTATTTGTGAAACAGACAAAAATGAACCCTGGGAAATTCAAAACAAAAAACGCTATTTTTATGTTGAGTACCCAGTGAAAATGGAAGCAGCAGCCTTTTTATAGCATCTTTTCAGACACATTCGATGCTGAGACAGACAAGATTTTAATGATTTTAATTAACAGACATACTGAGAATGTATTCCACTGGATTTACTAAAGCTCACCTCTAAAAACCAACAGCAGATTTGTGCATGTGTATGAAGAGAAAGTAGTGAGAGAATAATGATGAATCCTGCATTACGCTCTAAATAAAACTGGCAGGAGACATAAGTGCATAAAGTGGAGAAAAATATAAACAGGACTAGCTTTCCTAAATGTCAAATATTTTCAGTGTTCCCCACCCCTTCTATCATAGCAGTCAGTTAGCATGGTTACAACTGTCATCACAATATAGCCCTCAAGGATGTTTCTAAATGAGACTATTATGAGCAAAACGAAAAGGCCATCATGGTCACACAAAACAGAACCTTTTCTCATAAGCTGAATATCGGCTACGGCATCTTTCAGCTGTTCAAGATACGCTTTGTGATTATAAAATGAAGGCTCGAGGACTTAAGATTCACAAAGTACACTCTGAATAATAGTCATTAGAGACCAGGCAAGAGGCCTTTTTAAATTCCAAACAATATGTACCGAAGCAGAGAGCACAGAAATGATTACTGAAACTGCAAAGTAGCAAGAAATGATAGCTGGTCTAAATCTGGGGTGCTTGGTAATAATGTGATGTCTTTATAATGCTCAGCTGATACGTGGCGCTGTACGGCAGCGAAGTAAAAGGATCTCTGAAGGCTTTTCTTCAATAAAGGAGGGGCTGTGTCATGCACACTTATCGAGAACAGCCCTGTAACCCAACAGCTAAAGCCGCTTATGAGGCCATAGAGACGGAGAAGAAAAGTTGTAACAGATAAACGACAAAACTGCAACCAACACAGTGACCTGAGAGAGAGGTGGAAAGCCCATGCAGGACAGCTAAGAACTATTCAATGCAACTCTCAAGTCTCTCAGTTGAGTGTACAAAACGACACTGCAGATTAGATTCTGTAGCAACAGTGTGAAGCAGGGGGACAGCTGTACATGAATGCTTCCAACGTGGGCCGAGTGAGAATTCAGGAGACCTACGTCTGCTGTCCCAAAATGGTCCAACATTCAACATCAATGTGCAGGACATGAGCAGCTTCGTTTATCCCAGGATTAAAGATAATGCATGCCCCTTTAAGGAGAGAGGAAAGCTTCATGAATTTAACCTTCCATGTGCCATAAAAACACACTCTCTGTCAGTTAAGAAAAATAAATAAATAAGCTACATGCATTGTTAAACCCTATGAGAATGTAAGACGCACCCAAAGCTTGAGGAAAAACTCTGTCCATGTCGGTAACCATTTTGTTTTCCTGCAACGATGCCCTTGCCCCAGAAGCTTCTCGGTTTGAATGAAATTAGCATGCAGTGTTGGCTCACGGGCACGCCAATAACAGGGCTGCTTTTGTTAATTATCCATGGATCTCAGCATTACAAAGACTGTTCCTACTTGCCTTTGGCTAAGTTATGTTCAAATAGAGAGGGCAAACTTGAGTTTCGTAGAAAAACCACCACCGTAAAATACATAAATGTGATGTCTCAAGACAGCTGATGTTCTACATGTGCGTTTTCCTGAATCAATACTTTCATTAGTTTGTAAGAACAAGACATTCTGAGCTTTAAAAACACAAACATTCATGTTTTTTTGTTGTTGTTGTTACTCTGAAGCAAGGTTTTTGTATTCTATTTATCAGTCCCTTGCGCCTGAATAAGACCAAAAGCTTGTAAAGTAAAAAGCCCAGATACCAATGAGCTTAGAAACTGCCTTTGTATGCACATGTACAATTATCCCTCCAGCAACGACTTGAAGGCAGAGCAAAAATCACAAAGCTGAATAACTATTATATTTCAGCTCAACTAAAAACAGCGGGCCAGTCCATGAAATTTGTTATTCACTTTTCCGTCAGAGATTTTAATGCAACACAGTGCCACACATCACAACACAGCAAGTGCTCATCTGACTAACATTAGCATCACAAAAGACGTTCCGCATCATTGCGAAGCCACTGCTTTTGCTGTCATAATACTTTCACTTTCTTCATGTCATAATGCTGAATTTTGAGCAGCTCAACTTAACGGAAAACACTTGGGCCGAGGCTTGTCAGTGCTCAGTGACATTTCATCCACTAAATAGGCATGCAAACTTCTGTCCCTATCACAGCAACAATGCAAAGGGTTGGTGACAAGCGAAGAGGGCCAAAATAATCCAAGTCCAAAATAAGTGCATTTTTGGCAACCCATTATCACTGTGTACAATCTGCTTTAGTGCAATCTGAGTAACAGTTTGTCCTCTAGATATACAGAGGCCTCTTCACTGACTGCCTTCATCCACTGATAAATCCACCACGTTTATTGGGTGTTCAGAGTCTCCAAAGCAAACTGAAATTAAGACATTGCTTGCACAAATACTATAAACACAATAGAGCTATTTAAGACAGTTGCTCAAAGGGAGAAAACTATGGCCAAAACTTGTCTGATTCTACTTTTTCTAACGCTGCCACAAGCAGTAACAGCAACAGGGAAATTAAAGACATCACATGGAGTGTCCCTGGTTGGTGTAAAAACATTTACTCAGCTTGTATGAGGTCAGCCATTGCCAAAAGCGACTGAAAATGTGCGTGTGTGTGTGTGTGAGTAGCGTAGAAAGGTTCATTGGTGCCAGACGGTTTCCCTCTTCTCTGACTCATGTCTCAGTGATGTCTGCATCTCGCCTTGTTGGTCAATGAAGCCCATAATCACAGTGTTTTGTCAAATCTAAAGACCTATCAAGGAGGTGGAGACGAGGTGCTCCACCTGCCCATCAGTCAGTCGTGTTCATCCCCTTCGGGTGAAGTCAGCTCTATTGTGGTGAGGCGTGTTTGCGCCAACAAGCTGTGGCAATGAAAGCTCAGATGCGAGTATCAGTGCGTCACTTGAGCGTGATCTTGACAAAAGATGACAGCATGTTGTTGACAACCACAGTAAGAGTCCTTGTTTTTTTCCCTTGTGTTCTTTGAAGTACAGACACCCGATATTCATCACCCTGTATTTATTTGTTGAGGCTTACGCTTAGTATGCTAGAATGAAAAACAATAAGAATGATGAGAAAAAAAGCAATACACATCTTAATATATGTATTCATAAAATATATGTTGTGTGAGATGTATTAAGCTGCAAGGTGGCGGGATCCTTCTGTGTGGAGTTTGCATGTTCTCCCCGTGCAGCGTGGGTTCTCTCCGGGTTCTCCGGCTTCCTCCCACAAGTCCAAAAGCATGTTGAGGTTAATTGGTGATTCTAAATTGTCTGTAGGTGTGAATGTGAGTGTGCTTGGTTGTCTGTCTCTAAGTGTAGCCCTGTGATAGACTGGCGACCTGTCCAGGGTGTCCCCTGCCTTCACCCTAAGTCAGCTGGGATAGACTCCAGCCCCCCATGACCCTAGTGAGGATTAAGCGGTGTATAGATAATGGATGGATGGATGGAGATGTGTTAATAAGTTACAGTGTCAACAGAAGCAAGGATCAATTTATGTTTTAGGTTAGCAATCCATTTTTTTTTTTTTTTTTAATATGAAGAACAACGCATCTTTTTTTAGACATATACCTAATAAAAACCAGTGAAGTTTAATTTTAGGACAACAAAGCTACCAGTTTAAATGTAAACTTGAAATATTGCTGTTCTTAGCAACCTTATTGTTTCCCTTTCAAAGGAACAATGTTTGGTATTTACGGTATGAATATCGGGTTTTAAAGCGACATGTTTCGTCTCACAGCGTAACATCTCGACCTGAAGAAAATTTGAAGGAAACCGATACTGAGAAAGACCTGGCTTTAGCTGTTTCCAATATTTCTCTAAATTCACTCGGTTGGACTCATTAAATTTTACTAGGCAGGTTATACTGACTGCAAGAGGCGAGCTGGTATTTTAAGGATTCACATCAGTGGGAAAGCTGCGCTGCTTAAAATTAACACCCTACAAGTAATTCATCAGAACGCGGCTGTAGCCTGCCAACACTCTTTTATAAATTACTCTCTTCTACCTCTATGTCCAGCTACTTCGGTAACATTGCGTGCCCGATTTAAAGTCTTAATCTCCTGTAATTGAAATGTATAAAACAGATAATGTTAACAGCTACAACATAGTAGTTCTACCTTCAACTGCACTGAACGTTAATATCAGAACCAAGACTTAAACAGTGTAAATAACATATGTGGCTTCTTAGCCACACACAATAGATTTAGTTAAAGTGATGGGAGATATTGAATAAAAGTGTCATGTAATTGCAACACTGATGCCAAATTCTTCTAAAACAACAGTAAGCACACAACATACAAATACAATAAACCATTATTAGACACTAGAATATTGTGACTATCCTCTTGTATCTCGGCCTAACAAACACTTTGCCTGGCAACAGTATTTGCCTCGCTTCCTCTCAGGCGTTGTCCTCGGGGCATATAATAGGTGGATTTACCCTTCATGACTTTATCAGAGGATCGCATCTGTCTCCCATCTGAGGCTACAAGAGATCCATTTGTACAGTTTGAAATGGACTGGCACCCCACAGCTGATAAAGACAAAAGGCTTTAAAGAAATTAACTATTAAACAGGGCTGTCTGGTTAAATATTCATTTTAATCCTGCGCTGAAAGAGAGATGGCTATCGAGTCCTTTTTGTTCCATCTTGCTGGGCGATTAAAAAGGAATTTCCATACCTTCTCCCAGGCTGAATTAACAGCTTGGGGGAGACCATCAAAACAAAAAGCGTACAACTATTAATGTCAAAGGTCAGCTTTCTTTTTTGTTTTAACTAAGCTGGTGGGAAACAAGATCTTAAGAACAGCATCTGCAGTCAGTAAGGAAATCTCCTTTGGTTAAGTCAACCATTTGGCAAAAACCTCTCATGTGTTTGACCGCTAACTCCATGAAAGCGCTCCATAAAATGTTAAAAACATAATAATTTAACAGACAAACCACTTCAACATTCAGCACATACAATACATTCAGCGACAATAATATATAAAGGAAGTGCAGTAATTTCACTGCACTGTTAACATACTTTGGATTATATACACATATCTAACTTTTAAATATCTATATAAGAATGTATATGTTGTTTATATTTATATGCAAATGGTGTGAAATATATGTCAAAGTCAGCCTCTACTTCTGAAGTGTTTAATCTCTAATGCAACAGCCTTATGCAACAAAAGCATGACTTTCACTACTGTAACACACTTTTCAACATCTATACAAAATATTACGCAATTTTTTTTACATCATTTGCACATAAATTGCATGAAATAAAAGCTAAATCTGGCATCATTACTGTGTGTGATCTCAGATTCAAAGGCCTAAGTAGCAAAAACGTCATTTTCCCTCGACTATTAACACACTTTCAAAGGGCACGGTATATATAATATAGGGGGTATTGTGAACATATCTGCTGCAATTCACAAAATGAACCCTTGTAAGATAACAGTGCAGGGTAATTTGGAAACAGAATGAAAATAAATGACATAAAAGGGGCCATCGTGCTACGAGGTATTCCACATTTGGAACCATATCTTCCGTTGTTACCTCTCTGCGAGGCACAGGCACAAATCCAGTGGTGCAAGGGTTTTATTGTCTTTGAAGAGGGGAATGGTTGGTGGGATTTTAGCGGCTATGAGGTCTTGTTACAACTAATGATCCTCTCAAGAGGTACCATGTTATGTGAGGTGCCTCAAACTACAATAAGAGGAGCCCTATCCTGGAAAATTATGGCGGCAGCCTTGACTGTTGGGGCCCAGCAATGCGCTGCCAACCCAGCCGGACGTAGACCGCTACCACCTACTGCGCTACTCATGTGCCGCTATCTGCTACACCTTTAGTATGTATGCAGCAGTTAAAAAAAAGAAAAATAAAATTCTGTTAAGTCAATAATCACAATAAACCACCTTAGCACTAACTGCATTAAATCATTGAAACATTGGCAAAGGTTAAGTGATTTACATTTTAATGAATCAAAACTCTGCTGGAGCAAAATTAATGCATGCTATATAATGTATATTATAGCAGCTCATGACTACAGGACCCTTCTGATATGGTCATTTCGCTTCTTGGTACATTGGTTGTAATGATGTGCCATGGATGCAAATGGCATTTTTAGTGAAATATAAGGAGCAAGAGTTTCCAATAAGTGCCTTATTAGTGATTAACTAATAATTAGTTTTCATTTACATACACATTTTGGATTTTGAATGGGTTGACGTCACTTAAATCCGTGTTCATTTGTTTCATTACTTTCTGTACCAAAAAATTTACGTAAAGAAAGGCCTAGAATTCCTACAAAATGTTTCTGACATGGATGCAACTGAAGCTGAAAGTCAGCATTCAGAGATAGCCCGTAAGCCAAACATTCGTTTTTAATTCGATCCAGATCCAAAATATAAATACGTCACATTCCTAATGTAACAAACACTTTTCCAAGCATAATTTAAAGACTTAAAAGCAAGAACAACTTGTAAAGTTGTATTTGTGCACTTTAAAAACCCAGATTCATGAATTACACGCCTTAAGGAGGGATTGTAGTGCGTACAATAGTGTGTGGGAATTTCCAGGCTTGATTCAGCTCACATTACTGGTGAGAGCACACCCATGTGACAGCCAAATGTTTTGATAAATATGATTAAAACGATGACTGCTACTTCAAACAAAATACAGATGGTAGTCAGAGATTAAGATCTTTACTGTGAAAACAAGCCGCTATTGTAATAACATGTGCTTGAAACAGAAGACTGTGGTGTCATTGGATTCTGAGGTGCTTCACTCTACTTATAATGTTGAAAGCCTGAGCTTCTGCTAGATATAGAGGGCTTACATGATGACACTGCATTGTCCATACAGATCCCATTCTTTTGCACATTAACAAAGAGATTTAGAGAGTTGAATCACTGCTACATCACAGGTAACATTCAAGGAAGTTACTTTGGAAAGACTTAACTCTTTTTTAATTCTATATATTTCATCTTTTAAAAAGGTTTAAACAAACATATCACTATGTGCTGGTAACACATGACTGTCTGCATAACCTGTGCCCATGTTCAGTCATGTACCCACGTACTCTAAGGGCCTGACCAAGATGCACTGAGAAGGAAGCATGCAGGAGGGTAAATAATGCATGTCTGCACAGGACAAGGGAGCAGGGCGTAGCTTGCAGTGGTGGGACTGGATGGGCTGGGGGCTTGTGGGGGCTCACTAGTGCGTGCCAGCCTCAGACAGCTCACCACAGACACAGACACAAAAGGAGACCCGGTGCCTTCGTCACACAAGCAGAAACGACACCAGTCAGACCACAAAACAAGCCAGCTTGAATTTTCATCAAAACAAACACGCACACTGACATGGTGTGACTCTTTTGACAGTAAAAGGCCAGATCAGGTCTTATTTACACTGCTGGGGACCTCAGACCTCCCCCTGGGTCCGTCAGGCTCCAGCCCCTAACTCTCATCTGACCCAATTATCCAATTAGCTGAAGTAGTGGCCAGACTAGAAGGTGATGACGGCTGGAACACCTGCAGAGGCCGGGCCTGCTGTGGGGCCCAGGGGTTCTGAAGTCTAAGGCAACCAGCACTTTTAACTAATATTCGCTGGGACTCAGACCTGGAGAAACTCTGCTCTGGAGGCAACTCAGATGACAAATGTTTGGTGTGACTTGGAGCCGGCTGAGCCATTTCTCTCAGAGTATGTTCTCTACAAAGTATTACTCCTTTTCATGTGACACCTCTACACAGGCTTCAGTGACAATCTAAGCTGTAAGACAAAAAAAACATTCCAAAAAGTTCTTAGTTGGAAACCCAGGGAGAACTACTTGAACTGAAAGCTTAAATAATTACATCCCTTTGTCGTTGGACCTGACTGTTCTCTCCGACTGTAAGAACAACATGACAGCATTAAGCCACTTGACTGTGGCAAGAAACTCTAGACGGTGACATGCCTTTGTTACGTGACTCCTAGCGCTTACACCCTTCCGTCAGTTTCCTAAATAGAGTAACGTTTTAAAAGGAAACCACAACATTTCTGTTTGCCCTACAGGCACTTCCCAATGGGACAAAGAGCAGCCTTGGGTTTTGACAGCTCAGCTGAAGGTCTGACTGCCACTTCCAAGAGCCAAAGCATTTTTTTTTCTCTCCCTGAAGGCATTTTCCTCCTTTCCTCAAGGTAATTCGACAGTTGTGTAGTCACATACACTCGCACACTCCACTGCTTCTTTAGATGCTGAACATTAAGGGATTAGGGTGGAGCAGCAGAATCCATAGCAAGCGATGTTCATAAGGGCCTTGCTCTGCTTTGATTTGTTTGTGGAGCTTTTGTTTGACTTTTCATATAAAAAGACTTCAGCTTTGATCACAACTAATCACGCTAATGGCAAAGCACCAGTATTTTTAAAAGATGAAAAGGGGTAAAAAAGACAAAAAAAAATCCCTGGCAGCAGATCTGAGGAGAGGATGTTTGTCTTTTCCATTCCATCTTTTTTGGGGAGGGGGGGGATTATGGAAAAGAAAGGATGAGCGAAGTGTTGAGATGAGCAGCCACAGGTGAGGGAGTGACAAACTACAACCCTGAGTGTGTCTGTTGCAAAGAGGTGGAGAGTCCCCCGCCACAGTGGCAGAGCAACAGCCGATTACATGTCACACATGACGTCCCTGGCGCTTCTGTGTGTATAATTACATTGAGGAAAATGACATTCTTCTCCAAACAAAGTAACAACAACTACTACTGCTGCTGCCCTGCATGAAGTAAGGCACATACTTCCCATACTAGACAGGCAAACCCACTACAAACAAGTGTACTTTCCCAACATTGTTTACCCTTTTAAGATTTCCTCTCGAATTACTTTTGTCAGCTTCAAAGTCAACTCCACTTCAGGGCAGGTGGCTAATTTGTCTGAAACAATAATCTCATCTCCGACTCTTTCCAATTAAGACTACGATGACATGCGAAATGTGCCCACAGAGAAGAAGGGAACGGAGTGAATCTGACTTGTGTCAAGGATCGGGCTCACATACCAGCTACTAGCCACAAGAAAGGATTCCTTGGCCTCAAACGGAGTAAGCGCTGATGAATTTCAGGCTAAGATACACAAGGCCGTTTGTGAAAACAGACAGAAATGTTGAAGTAATATTCTACCAGGATCTCTTTACAGTTCGCTGTATATTTATCTACAGAAACCATGTGAAGCATTCCCAAAATACCACGCATTCTACCGTAGGACACTTTTACCCACATGTATAATGTTAAATGAACTAAAGTCTTTGTAGACATTCAAAATGGACAGATATTCAATGCTTCATGACTCTATACTGATGTTTTATGATAGGGCATCTTTGGTGTAATCAAAAACATCTATAGACGGTGAAAATGTGCAATATTGCGGACTAGAGCTCAAAAAGTGACACAGCAAGAGCCTACGTTTTCCCATTCTACCACAATACTGCAGCAATCTTTAGTTTTCCAGCTTTAACCCTTACATACAATTCAGATTTTATGCCTCCACAGTCAAAATTGACAATACTGTGAAGAACTCCTGTCAAGAATTCACTCATAGTCAGTGTTTATACCAAATTTTAAACTACACATCTATTTAGAATGTCGAAATAGCCCATGTCACATCAACAAATGTAAATTAAAAAATACACATCAGTTTCACTGTTTCAAGATTCCCTAAAACCATTTTCCTTGATTTGACCCACATTGGTCGATGTAAAACAGGGGCGTCCAATCCTGGTCGTTGAGGGCCACAGTCCTGTATGTTTTAGATGTTTCCCTCGTCCAACACACCTGATTCAAATGATCCGTCATCATCAAGCTTTGAAGGAGCCTGATAACGATCCTGATCATTTGAATCAGGTGTGCTGGAAGAGGGAAACATCTAAAACATGCAGGACTGTGGCCCTCGAGGACCAGGATTGGACACCCCTGATCTAAAACATGCAGGACTGTGGCCCTCGAGGACCAGGATTGGACACCCCTGATCTAAAATCTATCTCAATGGATAAAAGTCAAATTTGACCCGAAACAGCCTCAATGTACAAAAGCATAACATTTTAAAATATTTTCATTTTTTGTATTTTGGGTCACTTTAGGAAAAGTCATCAATTTTTTGGGCTAAAAGACTCATATATAGGGTGTTTTTACTGCTGTCAAATGTCAAAGCGAGTCACCCGAAACAATACGTAAGGGTTAAAAATCCAATTAATCTGCTTCTCTAAATGTGGCTTTTATAAAATATCTGTAAAAACTTTCATGAGAATAATTGTGGTATAAATATTTTCTGCAGGTCCTGACACACACACTTCTCTAAAGAGAGAGAGGCACCGAAAGGCAACAAGCACTGTTTCAATGAAATATGAAGCCGTGTTGTATCCTAACCTTGGGGCGAGTTAGTGGAGAAAATGAAGACTGACAGGAATGATGTGAGGGTGGGCCCAGAGTTACAGGACACCCACGGTACGAACAGTGGCTGCCGCCTCTTACATCACTCAACGCTCTGAACGTCTTAGAGCTCGAGTCTGAGCTCAACTACTCTGTATGGAAAAAGGTGGACATTTTTCAAATACCTGAGGGATATTTACACACCTGCTCAGTGTGTGGTAGAGGTGTGCGGCTCTGTTTCAGGCCCCTACAGAGACAATCTAATTTTCAATTGACCAGATTGAGGCCTGACCACAGAGTCAAAACTATCCAAACATATTCACTGGTATAACACCTGTACCCAAATGACAGAACGCAAGTTCACATGCAGGATGATCGGCGTTGTTGCAAGCCTTTTTTGACTTTGTGGAGGACTTTGTTATTAGAAAACAAGGAATGACAACAACTGTAGCTGTTGATGGCAGGCTGGGGCAGGGGATGGGGGCGCCTCAAGGGCATGAACCTGCAGTGTAATCAAGGCCTTTGCCAAATTACAGACCAAAGACACCACTAAGCATAGTTCAATCCGGGGCTGAGGAAGAGGTCACCCATTATACTAATATTCTTAAGTCACGGAGCAAATTCCAATGGACAACGTCAACACTAGACAGCAGAGGGAGGTCCTACTTATTGTAGGCATTTTAAGTGTCTAAGCACACTAACTGTCCTTTGTCTACAGCTTCAAAAAAAAAAAAAGCTTTCAGCAGGGAAATAATAACAGCACTACAGTCAGTTCAATGCATTTTTAAGATGCGTAGCAAAAGAGGAATGTGGAGTGGGTAAAAAAAAAAAAAGGGGGGGGGGATTTTTCAGCATTTTGTGGAACATAATCAACCCCAAGAAGAAAACTGTGGCTGTGGGAGTCTGTCAACAAGCAAGTTTGTGTTTGTATAACATGTCAAAAAAAAAGACATTACACGTTATTGGGCCAACAGATATCTTGCCAACTCTGAAACAAGTCACTCTCTTCCCAAAAGGAAATTGGTACTTAGAAAATAAAAAAGATCAGAAACATCTGTAATGTTTACTGCCGCTCTTGAAACAGTTGTGTTTAATACAAATATATATATTGCTTTCAGTAAATTAGCTGTGGCTATTCATTAGTTGCACAGAGTTGCCATTATAATCCTGGAGTAGCCTTGCTGAATTTTATAATATTCCGTTTGTTGACAGTTTGACTGCATTGCATGCTTTTAATCCCACTATAATGAGTTTTATCATTTATAAAGCTAGCTGTCACTGGGCCTACATGTGGTGTGCAAAAAACTCACATACAAAGCACACACTCATACACACAAGCGAGTTTGGCCACAATATGTGTAGAAACTAACCTGGTTAATTGAATTGGCTGTACAAGAGGCGAGGCCGGTTCCCAGCGAAGAAACAAAAAACATGATGGGATCAAAGGGCACGGGGGCCATTGCAAAGCCAGCTGCTGCAGTTGTAACCACCAATGCTGAAACAAAAATAATAGAACAGAAACCCTGTAAAGTTTTCTTCAAGCGTTATTTCTTAAGGTAACATGTAAGAGGGAAGCACTGCCTATGCTATGTTTTAATGTTTTATTGCAGTCAAAGGTTGATTCTGAGGAAAGCAGCAAAACAGCAAGGAAAAGTTAACAGAACTTTACAATTCATTTTACTGCAAGTGGGACACCCCTTCCATCATGGATTTGTCTAAGAAGTATTTACACTCGATTCCTTAGGACAGCCAGCTAACAGTGATAGTAACTCTGTGTAAAAGCTCGTACTCAGTTTAGAAAAAGACACTGTGTGACAGTGACAACACAATTAACTTATCAACAGCAGATCTGTATGTTTGGCATGTTTCAAACATACATAAATACATGAGTTCTGCATTTACAATATAGGCTCTAAAGCTCCACTGGAGGATGTATATTTATGAGATTACTGCAAAAACAGGGATTTTACGGGTCATACTGAGCAAGAGGAAAACAGGACTATGCTGCAGATCTCGTCTCCTGTGACAACGGGCCAAACATGAGACAAAAAGGAGCACAGTAATGTAACGTAACACTCATTTAATGACTCAACTTCATCTCTGTCTTTCCTGATACTATGCTCAGCACTACTAGAAAATAAGACCTGCTTGCATAGTTTTAACCTGTCCAGCACACTTTTGCATACATAGCAATAAATAAATATCAGCATTTGTTTCCTTCACAGGGCTCCAGACTAAATTTGTACACAAGCTGCACTGGTGCACTCAACTTTTTATTTAGAGGCTCAAGCACATAGTTTAGATGCATCTACAATTTTTCACTTCACCTTTTGGGGTCTAACAATGGATTTGAAGTGTGAAGCTGAAAGGTCCCACACATACTGGTAATTTCGTAGTACATTAAGTAAATGATGGTACACAGGAATGGAAGGCAAAGATAATTGTTTAGCGCATTTAACCCTTTCTTTTAGGACTTCAGCTTAGGAAAAGGTACCTCTATAAACTATATCATAAACAGTGGTGAAATAGATGATCATTTCTGACTCTTCACCACTTGGGTTTTCTGCTGCCTGGTGTTGAAATGCTACAGGGAGAGGGATCGCTCTGCCATGCTTTGGTTGCACTCTTTGCAATAAATGCAATGCATAGTGTTGGTTGTTTCATCATATCTCAGCGTTACCCACAGGCTAAGAACTTACTTGTGGGTGGCGCAACATGGCCAATGTGGATGCAGCAGCTCATGCACATGACAGATGCCACCTCAACATCACGCATGCAGAACATCAGCAGCAATTTATCGCTGTTCCCTATGCACTTCACATGCATTGGTAGACACTACTAGGTGGCTGTGCACAGAAATGACTAGTCCTAGACAAACAGACAAACCTGCTAAATATCAAATGCATCAGTATGACCAGTAAAAACAGTTTAGTCTGACTTGACAGATTTTTGGTCATGGCCAAAACTGTCACACTAATTCATATAATCCATCTGCCCATTTTTCCTTGTCAATTTTTTTTTTGTTGTTGACATTTTTCAGATATGTACAAGACTCTTAATGTATCTTGAGCAATTCTGTGCTTTCATCATTTCACATTTCATCAAATAATCGAGGGATTTGTATACTCTACCTGTAAGTTTGATTTTGGCAAGTCTGGCATAGATATCCGGTAAATCAGCCATGTCAACCTTCAGCTGCTTCCACTGTCTGTCGAGACGGGCCTCCTTAGCTTCGTTTGACTCGACATGTATATGTGGAGTCTCTTCTGCAGTTGCAACCACACGGGACACAGCATCTTTTTGTGCTGCCGCATCTTCTGTGGTGGACTTCAAGGTAGAGATTTCAGGCTGTGCTTTACTGGTGACATCCTCTGGCTGTGGAACAGTGTCTGTGACCACAGCCTTAATCGTTGGTATTCTCTCCACTTGCCTTTCTACGCTGTCGTCTCTCTCATCCACTATGGTGAGAACAGGTGACTGTTTGGGGATTGCACGTTGCTGAAGCTCACTGCTGTTCTTGGAAACATACTGGTAAAAAGACATGGAATAAGATGATTTATGTGATAATTAACTGTTGAGACAATAAAAGTAAATAGAAAACAGACAATCAGGGTTACTTCAGTGTACTACAAAGATTAGCATCAATCACAAGCGACTGAACTTTTTCAAGTGCAAAGGAAGCTGCAAATCTGAGAAAGATACCTGGCGTTTGAGGAAGTTGAGGTGCTGATACGTCAGCCATTTTGATGGATCTCGTTTGTGCAGTTGTATGAGGCTGCGAGCAGTCTGGTTACATCGAGGAACATTTTGAACTAATTTTTGTTTCACACTTACACCAACGAAACCTACAAGACAGAATGTGTCATCGTGCAAATAAATACTGGTGGTTTGGTTCTGATTGCGTACAGGTATCAACAAGTAAGAATGAAACCAAACAAAACACCGTAGACAGAATGTAGCACGTCTTCATAAAATGAAAGCATAATAAAAAATATAAGATAATATAATTTATTTTCATGGTGGCCATGCAATTCCCAGATTAAATATATGACAACAAAAGCTGATATTACATGAGTGATAACACGACTCCCTCACTAGGTTTTCATTAACATTATGATATGTGGTAACCCCAAATCAGAATTTGTTTTAATGACAAGTAGGTGTTCACATACAAGTAATTTGAGTTGGTGTGTTGGGGCAAAACAGTAAACAATGACAAGCAGGAACAAATAAATAAAAAAGATAAAAGATTGGGTAGCAAGTGCTACAAGACAGATAAGGAGCAACAGATAAAAGTCAAATCAAAGGCAAGAGTAGGATATCAAAGCTGTTATAATAGTAATAAAACATTTCCAATGCAATTTAAGTGAGACTGTTGTACAACAAACGTGAGAAGTACAGCCATAGATTAGGTCTTAAGTGACTGCTGCATTAAGGTGCTAGTTTACTGGGTATATTTAGCTTAAACGAGTACAGTGTAATACTAGCCTGGAATTAGTTTATCCGAGGGTCAGCGTTAGCTAACGGTGTTGATTGAACGTTAGGCTCATTTAGGCAGCTCATTATACAGTAAGTTCCCCTTCATTTGGAGCACATACCTTTTCGGTTAATGAGGAAAGCCCAAATATTACAAGTAAAGTAAAACGCTGCTTAGACAAACGTTACATGAACGTGTTGTTGCAGCGTCCTTAACTGACCCGTTATGTAGACATTTATGTCTAAATCCCGCATTGACTTTACGCGACGCCAACGTTTTAAGAATATCTGACAACCCACAGTCACAACAGGAAAACTGTAGTCACAAATGAGGTAATTATAGTGTATGCAGATGCCACTGACATCTATCTAAGGTCACTGCTAGCTTCTTTGCCAAATATGCTAGCTTACTTACATCCGGATAGACAAGCTAGTAAGCTAGCTCCGGCATTAGCTTCGGGTGCAAGTTTATCGCAAGCGCACATTAAAAAATGACTTTGAAGTGTGACAGCGCACTGAAAGAAATAGTCACATGCTCTGGTGTTACCTGACAATCTGCTACATGGCGTTTTATACATGTTCTCCGATCATAAAGCCGGCTCCCGTTTCGACCCTTTCACATGCAGCACGCCGCCATTTTGACCTCGTTAGGTAAAGAGAAGCACTTCCGGGGCGCCGGACCTCCGGTGAGCTGCTGCTGCTGCTGCTGCTGACAGAAGTAAAGCAAGTAAGTGAAAACAGACAAACCACCTGAATGATATTACCTGTGTTGCTAAACTGATGTGTATTTATCATATTTGCCGACTGCAAGCAAGGTGTAGTATCTGAAGTACTATAAATCAGTCTTGTTTAAAACCACTTCTGATAACTCCTGTTTCTATGCTGTGGCATTTATGGTGCTTTTATTATTTTATTGGCATCAGCTGGTTGTTTTTTTTTCTTTTAATTTATTTATATTGAAGTTCAGTACTTTGCATTTTGTATCTTTTGCCATGTTTCACTCTTTTACTCCACTTTGTGTTTTTCTGTTTGTTTGTTTGTTTGTTTGTTTGTTTATTTGGCCTGAATGTCTTTCTGTTGTAATATTGTCTTCCTGAGTTTCCTCTTTTCTGGTTTGTCTGTCATGTCACTTTGGAAACTTCTAGAAGGTGCCGTAAAAATGAAAGAAACTGTTATTTTTGTTGTTATTATTATTATTATTATTATTATTATTATTATTATTATTATTATTAATAATAATAATAATAATAATAATTTTATTATAAAATTGCACCTAAAACAATTTCTCCTGCTTCCTATATGAACCAACAACAAACAATAGATAGATTAGCATAATCGATCAAATTAATTCTTATTTAATAAGGAACTATAACTAAATGATAAACATTCTATTGTATTCTATTCTATTCTATCATCTTAGATTGTCTTATTATATTGTTTAACAGATAAATATTCTGTTACACCATTTATTTTTTACATGTTGCAAAAAGAAAAGCAGGTTTATTTTTATTTTATTTTATTTTTATTCATGAGAAACACAGTAAAAACATTCCTTGACAACATCACAAAGCATGTATGACAGTGCAAGAGATAAAATAAAAAAAAATAAAATAAAAATACTAATAATGCTGAGTGAAAAAATAATAAATTGACAGTTAAGACTTTCCAGCTTGATGTGAGCTTCCCCTCATTTAGAGAGGTATCTTGCTATATGCAGCCACCTCCTCACAAAAACATCAGACCTCAAATGTAATTGAGCCGTTAAAGCCTCCATTCCATGCACCTCCCTCAGCTTCTGTTTCCACTGTGCCACAGTAGGTGGCTGTGGGTTCATCCATTTTACTGTCACCATTTTCCTAGCAGTCATCAGGAGTATATGTAACAAGTACTTTTGGTCTCCGGTGTACATGCCTTCAGGAGTTAGATCGAAAAGAAACCGACTTGGGGTGAATAGTATATTAATTCCCCAAACTTTATCTATCTCGCTCTTTACCCCTGTCCAAAAAGGAAGCAAAATATGTGTGAGTGGTCGCCAACCCCTCCACATCCTCTCCAACAGTATATTTCAGCTGGGTTATCTACAAATTTAGAGACCAAGGAAGAACCTTGTCTTCATCTTCCAGCCAAACTCCTTCCACATGTTACTGCTGATACCTTTATGACATCCAATGCACACTGTTTCCCACCATAGACTGTATAAAAGATGGACGTAGCAACCGTCCCTGAAAAATGAAGCCAACCTGGAAGTGTCAAAAACCT
>NW_007578763.1:35733-58444 GCF_000690725.1 Stegastes partitus
ATCAAATTAATTCTTATTTAATAAGGAACTATAATTAAATTATAAACTTTCTGTTGTATTGTATTCTATCATCTTAGATTGTCTTAT
This sequence comes from Stegastes partitus, assembly GCF_000690725.1. NCBI lineage: Eukaryota > Metazoa > Chordata > Actinopteri > Pomacentridae > Stegastes > Stegastes partitus. Next base: position 35,821 of record NW_007578763.1, read on the forward strand.
TATATTGTTGAACAGATAAATATTATATTACACCATTTATTTTTTACATCTTGCAATAAGAAAAGCAGGTTTATTTTTTTAACTTTATTTTTTTATTAATGAGAAACACAGTACAAACATTCCTTGGCAACATCACAAAGCATGTATGACAGTGCAAGAGATAAAATAAAATAAAATAAAATAATATAAAATAAAATAAAATAAAATAAAAATAATAATAATACTGAGTGATGAGTGAAAAAATAATAAGTAGACAGTTAAGACTTTCCAGCATGATGTGAGCTTCCCCTCATTTAGAGAGGTATCTTGCTGTGGGTAGCCACCTCCTCACAAAAACATCAGACCTCAAATGTAATTGAGCAGTTAAAGCCTCCATTCCATACACCTCCCTCAGCTTCTGTTTCCACTGTGCCACAGTAGGTAGCTGTGGGTTCATCCATTTTACTGTCACCATTTTCCTAGCAGTCATCAGGAGTATATGTAACAAGTGCTTTTGGTCTCCAGTGTACATGCCTTCAGGAGTTAGATCAAAAAGAAACCGACTTGGGGTGAAGAGTATATTAATTCCCAAAACTTTATCTATCTCACTCTTTACCTCCTTCCAAAAAGGAAGCAAAATAAGTGTGAGTGGTCGCCAACCCCTCCACAACCTCCCAAACAGTATATTGCAGCTGGGTTATCTACAAATTTAGAGACCTCAGAAGGCGTCCTAAAGAACCTTGTCTTCATCTTCCAATCAAACTCCTTCCACATGTTACTGCGGATACCTTTATGACATCCAATGCACACTGTTTCCCACCATAGACTGTATAATAGATGGACGTAGCAACCGGCCCTGAAAAATGAAACCAACCCAGAAGTGTCAAAAACCTACGTCCGCTAGTTGCTGGCTCCAAAAAGTCCTGGCTCCCATAGACTTGTATTGGAAAGGAAGTGATCACAGATCACGAAATACCGCATTCCTCCAGCTCAGGATTTTTTTCTTATTAGTTTTCATCGGCAAATCCAGAGATCAGGTGGCCAATCTGAAAATAAATCAATACTGAATTTTTAAAAAATCATCAACATTTTGCGGGGCAAGGGGCGTGGCTGGCTTGATTGACAGTCGGCAGCGACCATACAGATGAAGCGAGCAGAAGGCGGTAAATGTGGGCGGGCAGAGAGGGCCCGCCTCTCAATCTGTCTGACCAATCGCTGCTCCTATGGCTCCGCCCCCCCCTCCGACGATTTTTGCGTCACTGGCTCTAAAAATCCAAGATGTCAACCAGGAAGTAGCAAAACCCTGGCTTCATTTTCTCAGTGCAGAAATCAACAGGTAACGTCACGGTAGCTACGTCCATCTTTTATACAGTCTATGTTTCCCACTCCCCATCCTTGATGATAAGAAAAGCAGGTTTAAATGATACAATTAATAAAGGCTGCTCTGGGTCTCCCTGTTGCTTAGTGGGACACTTGAATAGAGACACGGCAACTTTATTTGTAAGGCGCATTACAATGACAAGACATCTCAAAGTGCTTTACATAAAACATAAAAATCATCCAGACAAAGTGTAAATGTTATATGAATTGATATTTTCAAAAATGACATTTCAACATAACTAAAAAGCTAAATAGAGGAAAAAAAAGATATAACAAAACAAGGACAGTAAAAGTTAAAATGCATGTGTTCCACATCTATGAGTGACAAACCCTGCTTTCAGGCTGCAGCTTAGTATTTTATATGTCTATATATATGTATCACTTTATACATTTTATACTGCATTGGTATACTTAAAATTTAGTTGGATTGAATAACAAACCAAAGTTGGAGTTTCATTTTTTTTAGAAGTCACATTACTACTAAATGTCCATCAAGGACCAATAAATCTGAGTTGCAGATAAAATTACTTTGATTCAAAACTGCCGTCTAATTCCATGTCTGCTTTGCTGCCCTTGTGCGTCCTCTGACTGCTGTTGGGCCTGTTATTTATGTGTGTGATCATCTCGTTGACCCTGGCTGCGGCAGCCAGCAAGATGGAAACCCCCTGATTAATACTCTCTCCAGCGCTTTCACTTTGCAGCCTCGCTGTATCAAAGAAATATAATAAAATAACATGATTGTCTGTTTCAGCGCAGTATTTAATTTCCTCCAACAATAACATCTTACTGACCCAGGAGGGCAATTGTTACAGTGATCTGATTGTAGAGATCACATTCAATACAAAGGAAAAACAATTCTTATTGTGTAGCTTCTAATCAGATTTCAAGGCAATCTAATATTGCAATTGTTGTGTAGTGTACGAGGCTTATTTAGTAAACATAGAGCGCTCTTATGAACAGCCTTAATGGAAATATGTTTTACAATCACAGGTGTTGCAGATGAAGTCAAAACCAAACGCAATCCGAGCCGAGCACTCCAATTCTCCCAATTCTCCTCATTCATTCCACTCTTCGGCTCCACGCTCTCCTGCTCAGATTACATGGTGTAATCTTCATGCACCATCAAGATGCAGGGGCTGATGAATGCCGACAATACACACAAGGCCATCCCAGAGCCGCCATAAGAGCACCTTTATTACAGGAGATAACCATTATGTTGTGTTCTACAAGATTTCATTCTGCACTGACCCGGTCAACCCTTTTGGTTTTGATGTGTGGCCTGAAAATGAGGTTTATTGCTTCATTTTACACTTTATTATTTATTTCCGTGGAGCATTGTGCGACTTCAGTTTTCCGCGCTCGCTTCATTTTGCTTCTTCAAGGCTGTGGGAACTAAACCTGCTGGTTAATAGGTGAGCAGTGCGGCGCGGGGGAGCTTTTGTGCTGGAATCTGCTACCTATTACTGACATCCTTAACAGAACATCTGGGACTACGGTAACAAACACGGTCATTCAGGAGTAAGCCCTGCTTCTCTTGACTGGAATGGAATAGTATTTGTTTACTGCATCAAGAAATAGTTGGTCTGCTGTCAGTGGGTGGGGAGTGAATGCCAAGGAACCAAGTGAAACCTGGAAAATACAACATGTTATTGAGGTTTTGTGGTAAAACGCTAAAAGACAGAGTGACCCTTTATTATTGTTAGCTCTCCTCCCTTGGACTGAGCTCCACAATGGGGAACTGGGTCCTAGACTTCCTGACCAACCGACCTCAGACTGTCAGGATCCACAACACCATCTCCTTCTTCAGCACTGGCTCACCCCAGGGCTGAGCCCCCTCCTGTTCACTCTGCTAACGTATGACTGCTCGGCGAGACACCCCAGCTGTCATATAGTGAAGTTCGCGGACGACACAGCAGTAGTGGGACGCATCACGGGCAATGATTAGTCCAAATACAGAGAGGAGGTGGAACACCTGGTGCAGTGGTGCAGAGACAACAACCTCTGCATCAATGTGAAGAAGGCCAAGGAGATGGTGGTGAATTTCAGGAGGGACAAGCGCCCTCCCCCTCCCCTGCACATCAGAGGAGCAGCTGTGGAAGTGGTCTCCAGCTTCAGGTACCTGGGTGTGCACATATCCAGTGATCTCACCTGGAGCACCAACACTTCCCATCTGGTCACGAAGGCCCACCAGTGCCTGTACGTCCTCAGGAAGCTGCGGAGAGCTGGACTTGGGAACTCTGTCCTAAGGAGCTTCTACCATTGTGCGGTGGAGAGCGTCCTCTGCACCTGAAGAAGGCTCTGCAGAGGGTGGTAAAGGCTGCACAGAGGACTGTAGGGAGCAGCCTTCCCACCACCTCAGACCTCTACTCATCACGGTGCAGGGGAAGGGCTCTCCGCATCATGAAGGACTCCACCCATCCTGCACACAGACTGTTTCAGCCCCTCCACTCAGGCAGGCGGCTCAGGAGCATCCAGAGCAAAATCGTCAGACTGTTGAACTCGAGCCGTGCTCTGTAGACTCACACCACCATCACATACTGACTGCACTATTAAACACTTTTATCCATAAATGTGCAATATGTTTGTTTTTTTTGTTTATTGTACTTATTACAAGTTTATTGTACTTATTATTTATCAGGCTTTTTCTTTAAAAACCAGGACCTGAGTACTTATTCCGTGCCACTGCATGCAAATGTGAGCTGGCATGACAAATAAAGTTCCTTGAATCCTTGACTCCTTATTATAGGATTTTGTGATTTGTTCTCCCGAAGTCAGGAAGCTCCACTTGCTTGGGTAATTGCAGGATGCACTCAAGTGAGTAAAGACAAAGCTAAACATGTCTTTTAATGCCTTCTGTCCATAAGGTGGGTTTAAAAGACAGGACCTGAGGAACAGATGGGCAAAATGGGAGTGAATGACTCCAAGACAATAGGAGGCGTTTGGGAGGACTGTTCAACCCTTTCAAAGGACCTTTACAGTTCTTCTACCTCTGGTGGTGGTCTCGGTATGAGGGCCTTTTATCATCCTGCTTTCACTGCATCTTAGACAGAAAAATGAAACTGCTGTAAACATCTTCTCCACTGAGAAACAAGGAAACAAAAGGAGTCCAGGCTTGTATTGTCATGCTGATGACATAGTTTATCAGTGGAAGCTTTTAAAGGAGGCACACAGCCAACCTGATGCTATTCCTGCAATGTCGCAAGTTTACCCATACATTTTTTATTTGACATTTTATCAGTTATTTTTACTGTGTGATTTACTGAAACAGTGAATTACTGCACGGCTGATTACAGAGTGTAATCCTCCAACGTGACTTTACATAATATAATCTATTTATATTGTGTTGTCATGGTAATCATGCCACTGTAGTTTTGTGTTTTGTTTTTCTTTTTGTCATTTTGTACCATTATTGTGTCTCAATTTTGTCGGTGTGCATCTCATTTGTTCAGATTTCTAATTTGTTTTTGGTCGCTTTATTTCTCTTTTTTTGTGTCTTGCTTGTTTGGTTTTGTCTCATTTTTGTCATTTTCTGTTTTGTTTGTTTCTTTTTGCCTCTTGTTTTTGTTTTGTGTCTCTGCTCTGTTGTTTTGTGTCTCATATTTTTTGGATCTTGTCTGTTTGTGTCTTATCGTGTTGCGATTTTGTATATGTTTTGTGTCTCATTTGTGTCGTTTTGTGTCTCGTTTTTGTTTTGTATCTTGCTTTTGTCTCTCTATTTTTATCTTGCTTGTTTAGATTTCGATTTCGATTTTGATTTGTCAGATTTTTCTTTGTCATTTTGTGTTTGAATTTTGTCAATTTCAGTTTTGTTTGTTTAGTTTTGTGTTTCATTTTGTCAGTTTGTGTTTTGTTTGTTTTGTTTTTGGTCTTTTTTGTCATTTTCTGGCTTGTTTGATTTTTTTTTTCAATATATTGTATTTGCTTAGTATCTTGCCTGTGTTGTTTTGTATCTCATTTTTGTTTATGTTGTTTTGCGTCTCATTTTTCTTTTGTGTCTTTTTTTTTTTGTCATGTTATGTCTCATTTTGTGTCTTGCTTGTTTCATTTGGTGTCTCGCTTTTAAAGATTTGTGTCAAATTTTTTTGCTCAGTTCATACTGTCAGCTTTTAGAGCAGCGTGCCAGTTTGGTTTTCTGTTCCAAAGAAGCGTAACATTTTACAGCTTTTAAATGTATTTTGGGAAAACTGTATCTATCATTTGAATTTGTCTGCATTTTTACTGTAATTTATTACAGCGTACTGTCGTTTAAGTACAAACTCTACTTTGAGAATAGTTGCACATTTGTAGTAACAGTAAAATAGAACTTAGAGGAAATTATTGGCTAACTTCTGACATATCTGGGCTGGTCTAGTAAAAGTCTAAAATAAGCAAAAGTAACATTATTGCACCACATGTGAAGCATGGGAGTGAAGACAGCGGTGATACATAGCTGGACCTGTGGGTTTCTTCACAAATAACTAATGACCCCGTGTTATCTTAGTCAGATGCTTTCAAAGTGGCATAATTTACATTCAAAGAGAGCAGACACAAATAATTCTGAAGTGGAAAGCAGATGTCAGTAAGATTGATGGACCAGTAGACTGCTAGGATCTCTGGCTGTCTGGTTTACTGAGAAGCTGGTGTGGCAAGAGGGAAAAAAGGGTCTCTTTAGCAATTTCAAGGGTCCAGGAATTTACCCAGCTTTCTATTTAAAAACACAGCTCCTTTGGCACTTTGTGGTGAAAAGGTGACATGCTGAATCAATTGAAGGCACCACGGGGCCCCAGGTTGTGTAAGCAAAGTGCTGAAGGGTCATTAATAGACATTAATAAGCAAGGCTCTCTCTTGCGTACAGCCTGCTGCCCACATATGGCCCTCACAAAATGGCCAAACCATTTTTTATTCTAGTTTTACATGTCTCACACTGGGGCAACACACTAAACCGCCTATAATGAAACACCACCCGCCCAGGAAGCCCCCAATAAATGGCCCAGTCAAATAACTGAGGGCCTCCTAGACCTGTCATCGCCTCGGTTCATCTGTTCTGATTTACAAGCACTGTCCCAGAGGTTTTAGTGCCATCACTAATCCCAAAGGGATGACCATCTGAATGGCAGTGGAGTCAGACCTTCTAAAAAAAAACGCAGAAAGAGGCATAACTCCGAGCAGAAACAGATGCAGGGACGCCCTCCTGTTTATAATTGATTTTCAAGGGCAACATTTTGTTGTCATAGTTTGTCTAACGAGGTCCCGGCTGGCGCCCTGTTGCTCGTCAACCGCGCGGCGTCAGACGGAGCGGCCATTCAGCCGCCACCCGATGGCACCGCACTGGAATACTGACGTCACCCGTGGAATTTCTTCCTGCGAGACAGACTTTTGTGCCGCTTTAAAATGCTCGCCTGCTTGTTTTGAAAGGTATTTTGGGTCGGCGAAGCATCCAAAACCTCCAGGGAGGAACCGGTGTCCAACCCCCAGCTGCCTGCCCTCTGTCCACGGACAACAGGTATCCTCAAGCCCTGCGGCCAGCAGTGTTTATGTCTGAGATCGCGGGTGTCTTTGTGGGCCTCCAAGGCTAAGCTTCTAATTGGCCATGGCTCATCAATCACACAGAGCAATCCCTTTCACCTAAAATCTCATCCAAACAGCTACAAGGAATGAGACCCATGGAATGGACGATATGGCTCCCAAAGGCCTATAAGTAGACTTCGGGAGGGACGAGTGGTTTGTGAGAAAACCACACTTATTCCAAGTTGATGTCAAGCGATGTATGTGTCTGCCCTTTGTCTTTCCTGACATGCAAATGACTACTTCTCTTTAACACTGAGCAAACAAAAAAATATTTGAGATTAACTTGAGGAAGAGCTGTCTTATAATACTCAAGACATGAACCAACACTACACTGAGACTGGATCTCATTATATCCATTAAATGTTACTTCAAGAAAAACAGACAAATGTCAAAATTCAAATGTCAAAAAAGTCATATTTTCATCTCTGTCTTCACTTGACCTGACCTGATGTATTGAGTGGGCGACAGCAAAAGCATTTTTTTTTCCATTCGACTTTATTATCTTGGTGTGATTGCAAGCAGAGAGCCACTCAGACTGTTGGTAACACTTGGAAGTTTGCTGGTTTTGTCTGAATCCAGAAGCAAGCTTCCAGACAGGGTCAGAGGGGTCACAACAACTCCTCAGCCATTGTGCAACTGTTATTTGGTTTGGCTGAACTCTCAAAGTCCAGGATCTGGCCACAGTGTAATGGCGAGCCCACAAATTTGTCAAGAGGAATAAGGAAAAAGTCCACAGTGCATGCGGTTTATGGGGTCACAGCAAAGTCTCCACATTTCTTCACATCCAGAGACAGCGTGCGTAACACTCAATGTGTTTTTTCCATTAAGTCCGGGCGTGTTATTTATTTATTCCTTCATTTCCCTGCTCCTTTTTGTTTCAATACTTTTCATTCATTCACCACAACAGCTTGTGTTTTTTCTCTGATGAAGGTCATAGAGGTTTGGTGAAGATGAAGTCTGATGAAAACCGCAAACAAATCAGGAGGTTACTGTGGTTCCATTTGCTCTTTCATAAACACAAACACACAGAACATCCCTGAAGCTGGTCCATGTCCAATTCTCCTCAGTAACCAAGAGTAATCAGCTGTGTCATCCTTGTCATAAATCTCAGTGCTCGCAGTGGCTCCCAGCCCAGATGGGAATAGGCCTTGTTCAGTCGCACTTGCCTCCGCATCATAAATCCATGCCCGTCTTCGCGGGATCGGCTTCCTGCTTTGTGCGTATCTCCCAACAGAGGAGTACGTGGGGGAGGCAAGGATATTGCAAGACTGCAGTCTCCTGAAGGAGTCAATTTGCAAAATGGACTGTCTCTTCCTCCCTGCTGAAATAATGTTAGGTTTTGAGGCAATTTTTTACCATCAGATGCAGATTTGCAGCTTGGTCCCTGAAGCTGGAAGTCTGGGAATTGGCGGGGAAAACATGGGCAGCCCTGGTCAACAGTTGCCTATATTTTTTTAAGCTATAATTCTTCACATCAGAAATATGTTGTTTTAACCCCTGTTTGAAAATTCCTCAAGTTGTACTATTTACCAGAGCCAGAAACAGTAAAACATTTCTCACATTTTCAACTTTCTAAAAGTTCTTGAATGTATATTTTGTAACATATAATTCTTTTTTGAAAATCAATCAAAATCTAACGCTGAAATGGGGATATTTTTTCAATATCAATTTATTCTGTATGCCCCATTTAAAAATGTGCCAAAATGAACCTTTAGCAGTAACCAGATTCTGTGAAAAACAAATAATTCAGTGCTCCTAAGAACAACTGAGATCCTATTTGTGACTTAACTGTGATGAAAAATCCGGTACTATTTGGCTTAACTTGGCTGAATTGCAGGCAGTGTTTCCACAGAACAGATGAAAAACAAGTAAAAATGTAAGCCATGCTCTGTCTGAGTATTTGTTTAAAATATTTTCTGATTAATTAATTCTAATCATGAGTCATAACCTCACCTTGGTCCTATTCCGAACATACGAATCTGACAGGTCTCCTCACTGAAACTCTTTACAATATGTGACTCAGATATTCTATTTGAAATATCTGAGTCAGTCGTGTGCTTTTGTCTTTTAACTCTCTCTATTCAGAGTCCTGAAAAGTGACTTTATCACAGTCTCTCTGCCACATAAATTGGCTTAAACTCGCAGTATGTTTAACCTTTCGTATCTCTGCGCGACACACTTTCTGTAATGACTACGGGCCATCCCTTATTCTCAGAGAAAATGTTCTGTTCTCGGTGGAAACCAGCCAGTTTTACACACCGTGCGATAGCCTCGAGGCCAGGGGAGGACCTTCCTAACTGCAGGTCAGTGTGCATGGCTGGTTGGATGACAGCCTTTGGCAGCTGTGGTTTAAATGGTCTTGTAAGGCTCTAAGATATGGAACATTCCTGGATCACTCTCTTATCTGCGGGGACAAAACTGTTCCACGTACTACATTTACAGTCTCTTTTACCGTGGTGGTCTGTTCATTACTTTTCCCACCCCCAGTACCAATCATACAGGGATGTTGCATGGCAGGAACCATCACATATGATTGGATTACAGTCTTCAATTAACCAAATTCTCTATTAATTAGATTATAACCAAATGACATCCTAATTATAACAATTAAATGCTTCAGAAAGAGGGTTTGGTTAAAACGTCTGCCCGTTTTTCAAGGACAGGCAACGAGCCAGAATTTTGGATTCCATTCCTGACAGCCATCTGAAATAGGAACTCTATTAGTTTTTAAGAGATAACATTTTTAAAGTAAAGAAAGTATGTGGGGGGTTTTTTTCCCCCCACATCTGTCTCCATGGCTGGAGCAGTCCTCCGCCATAACTTCCCTCCTCCCTTTTTGGAAAGTGCCAGAATGACAAAGTGCATAAGAAAAGCATGGTGGCAGAAAACGAGGGAATCCTATCAGTGCATGAATTTAATTACCACTCAGATGGCTCCACATAATGAGGAAAAGGTGGATGTGTGAGAGACTTGCATAATTCATTTCACTTTTCTCATTTAAACCTGCCCTCGCCTCCTCTGCGCTTCTCTGTATTTCCTGCATGGTGCCACATTTCTCTGATCTGTGATCAATAATTTCTTTTCAACCAAAAACATTTGCATAGCAGGAATTATCTGCCCTCTCTGTGCCGCTGAGGGAGAACTTGCACGGCAATTGGGAATACAAGTGGTTGAAATCAGCTTGCATGTCGTGCCCTCTCTCTCCCTCTACTCCTAATTTTTTCTCTGCTGTTGTAATAAATGGCCGTGCGGCACCACCAGAGTCCAGATTTACAGTGAAATACCTTATCCCATTCATAACAGCTGACAGTGGGCCATAAAAGAGACAGAAGTCCATTCCATAATTACACAGTGCTGTCAATGGTGACTTGAAAAATATGACCAACGGCACCACATTTGAGGAATAAGTCAGCAGTCGATGCCATAAAATTAGGCTAATTTTGTTGCCGATCAAACAAACGCACTAGATGACACTTAACTTAGTAACAGTTTGAATTTTACTGTGGAGCTAATTCATGAAGATCCACTGATGGGTTTCCATGTGTGCAGCTCTGAGAAGCTTCATGCTCAGTGTTCCGTATGCTTGAATCCCAGTGGCCTCCACCCCCATGGGATGCAATTTCCAGTAAACAAACTCACATAAGCAGGGGGATACGCAAGATTTCAAACATGTGCATTTTTCCTAGTTTACTAGACTGCATTTATCCGCATTATGCCATCTCCGGTCAGCTGTCCAAAACAGCTAAGATGAGTGTAGCCCACAGTTGTTATATTAGAAACAAGAATAAATGAATAAATATCTGTATTGATGAGGTAAATAAAGTAAACAAGCTCTTTAAAAATATTATTTAGTCCTACACATACAAATTATTTCAGCCTTAGATTTAAAAACAATGTTCCTATATGGAAAACAACCAATAAGGCAAATAACTTTGGGACCACGTTGGCCAATCAGATGCGACTACCCGCCTCCCAACTGCTCATTGGTCAGTTGCACCAAGAAGGTCAAAGGGCAAACTGTGAAGCTCCGCTGAATCGTTGGTAAGAGCAAAACTTTAATATTGAACATTTTGTTCCACTTAAAATCATCATTTTCCAGCCAAAGTGCACAGATGAGTTGACTTAATTTCTAACATGGAAAACGTAGCAGTTTGTGGAATGAAAGTCCGCTAGCCATGATGCTAGTTTTCGCCATGCTAAACCCAATTGACCTCTGGCAATTGTTTGAGACCATTTCATTGCACTCAGCAAGCCTCATGCAATTAAAAGGTCTACAATTGTTCTCAGATCAGACTGGATATCGTATGTGTGATGGATTATTTATGCACCTTGGTAGAATGATTGTATCAACTTCAGGGGGTGATGTGTTTTTGAGGGGATGCTCATCGTACATGCTACAATACTGTAGAATGATGTCATGCTGCTCACTCAGTGCTAAGGGGGAGTTCTAAACATATGACTGCATTAAAGGGAGTTACCGTATAGCAGGAATTTTTAGTTTAGCATAATGCTTTTTTTTATTGTTAAATATTACAGAGTCAGTAAAACACAGCCAAAAATGTACCACACTATCAAGGGTGGAGCAGCCTAACCAGAGAGTCAGTGCAGTACAGACTCAGCTTCACAGATTCTCCAGAAAATTTCACACAAAATTGAACTGCAACACATACATGAATCGACCTTGTGGTAACTCACATGCTATAGATCCAAACGAAGGTGCCACGCCCCTCGCCGTGGAGCCCAATGGTGACCACATGTCCTTGCTCTCACTCGCGCATGCAATATCCGCCTAGTTTGACGTTCTGCAATATGTGTGCGGTCAACAGTAGCCAGCTGCCAGAAACTGAACAAAGACAGTCTTGTGATAGCAAAGTCTTTTCACTATAAATGTGTTTAGCGATTGTTGCAATAGCAATAATAATAATGATAATTGATTAGATTTATATAGCGTCTTTCTTAGGGAGTAACTAAGTAGGTAGTTTCTAAAGCTGACTTACACACTGAGCTGCAGAAACTTGGCAGTAGGGATGGGTGACATGGCAAAAATGTTATATCACGATTTTTTAAAAATCCAATTTCGTTTTTATCACAATCTTACATGTATTTTTGAGACTAACTTGCAAGTTTCTGGTCAGTGCAACTAAACCATTTCTGTATGTAAAGGGATTGAACAGGGTCATCGTGTTGCCATCCGACGTGTGAACCGTCTCTATGCAAACTTTGCAAATTACCTTTGTTTGCGCTGTCATTTCAAATCAAATCAAGTTTATTATCATTTTGCTGTACATACACAGTAGTACAGGCAAGATGAGAGAGCGTTTCTTCAGGATCGTTTAATCCATCCATTATCTATAGACCGCTTAATCCTCACGAGGGTCGCGGGGGGGCTGGAGTCTATCCCAGCTGACTTAGGGCGAAGGCAGGGGACACCCTGGACAGGTCACCAGTCTATCACAGGGCCACACTTAGAGACAGACAACCAAGCACACTCACATTCACACCTACGGACAATTTAGAATCACCAATTAACCTTAACATGTTTTTGGACTGTCTGGGAGGAAGCTGGAGAACCCGGAGAGAACCCACGCTGCACGGGGAGAACATGCAAACTCCACGCAGAAAGAAAGTGAGCGGACATTGGAGAGTATAGAGCGACGGTCCTGTTGGTCTGGAGGGGTTAGCCTTTAGCCTAGCATGGATCCCAGCTCTCTTCCTCCTTCTTGTTTACGTTCGTATCTGCCAGTGGAGTCTCTGATCGGACTCCGTGTTGGTGTAGTGAGTCCAAATCACAACCGGCCGCCGCAATTTTAATGATGTTCACTGTCCTGATGTTCAGCAATATCTCTCAGCTGTAAGTTTTGCAGAATGAATGTCTGGGATAGACAATTTGGGGAAAAGCCAAAACATTTATCCATCCATTATCTTCTGCTTATCCAGGGTCGGGTCGCGGGGGCAGTAGGTGGAGCAGTCGTCCCAGACTTCCCTCCTCCCGGCGACGCTTTCCAGCTCTGCCTGGGGGATCCCGAGGTGTTACCAGGCCAGCCGAGAGATATAATCCCTCCAGCGGGTTCTGGGTCCGGGGCCTCCTCCCCGGTGGATGTGTTCAGAAGACCTCCAGAGGAAGCCTCCCCGGAGGCATCCGAACCAGATGTCACACCACCTCAATTGACTCCTTTCGACGTGAAGCAGCAGCGGCTCTACTCCGCATTACTGCTGTAACAAACAAATAGACAGACGCATAAACGAACTACTGTAACCAAGCATGCGCCGAGGATTAATAAGGAACCCTCCTGTTTTCACCACTTACCTTCAGTGCGGTAGGATTAACAGTACACACACACACACACATACAGCTCCAGAGCCAAGTAATCCACTTACCTGTCTTTATATCAACTCCACACTGGAGTGGAATTGAGAACAGTGACTCTTGCAAACTTTTGGTCAATACCCAGGCTTTTCTGTTGCACTGTGGCAGTCTAACTCTCTTGGCTCCCATCATTCCTACAGTCTTTTGAATTTGGTCCACTTCTACTATTTACTTCACACTGTACTTATAAGTAGCAAATACTGGTTACATGAGCAAAGTCTGAGAAAATACAGCTCAAACATCAACCAGCTTTCTGTCTAGTTATTGAAGAGCTGAACACTTTGTCAACTGAATAACGTCTTATTTCTAGGATTTATGGGATTAAGAAAAAATCTGTTTTTACATTTGTGCAACCAGGGCAACTTAAAGGCCAAGTCATGGTTTCCACATGTACAGTGGACAGCGAACATGCAGCCCTTCTGTTCATGCTACAGTAGATAGAAGCGTTGTACATGCAAATTGTGGGCTACACATGGACGTCACTCACAATCTTACATTACATGTAAACATGCAAACCCTTGAGGACATGTGAAAAGCATAATTTTTGCTTTAAACCTCCAATCTATACCATAGGTTAGGTTGCAATTGCCTTCCAAAGCAATACAAATAATCATTTTATGATCTTTCACCGCTGTTGGTGGAAAAAACTTGTTTGCCAGTGCTGTGTTGCAGTTGAAAATGATTGGAAATGATGACAGACTTCCCCTTCAGTTTGTAAGGCAAGGGTTATAGCGTCCCCATCTGCGAGTACTTGAGGGTGTGCAAGAGTCTGCGCACACAGCCATGCATGCAGCCAGAAATCTGATTAAGCAGCTACGCTACAAGGGCAATAGTGCGCATGCTCAACAGTAGTGTACATACATAGTATATGTATATGTGCACGCATAGAAAGGAGTCCTCTGCGATGCCATGGGTGTCCATCCATAGCTGTCAGTGTGCATGTCAGCAAGGGACTATAATCTGGCCTAAAGGGGAGAAACAAGATCAGACCACACTTAAAAACAGACTTGGAGAAGCCACAAAAAGATGACATTGCTTTAATGGCGATGCTGGATTACCAACTGGGCAAAACAGGCAACTGCCCAGGTAACCCAGACCTTCAAGGGCCCCAGAAGCCAAATTGACTTCTTAGTATTTGGGTCTATATAGTTTAAATAACTGCAAATTATGCTGAAACGAATCTTTGTCGAAGGACAGAATCTAACATTGAATGTGTGTGAACTGATAACCACACAAAAAAGCTCACAGAATGTAAGTGTTACAGCATCAAAGAAGTAATGTAAGGCGGCAGTCTTTTTTCTTTTTACTTTCAGATGCCAAATATACATTTTTACAGTTGTAGATTTGGTTTTTAGCCACCAAGAAGAGACATATAACAGCTCCTCAGAGTATTCATAAACTAACATTAATAAAATCAGTTTTTGAACATGTACTAACGATTGCTAAAATGTTCACACCCTAACGGGAAACTATGTACATGCTGTCATTTTTGTTTTGTTGTTGTTTCTTTAGATGGTGCTGCAGAAGAAGTGCAGTGGTCCATCTCGTTGAAGGTCTTTTCTTTCAAAAGACTGCCGGGTTCACCTCATTTACAGAGCTTTAAAGCGTTCATGAGGCTGAATTCCTGAGTTTCTACAATAAACTACCGATCGCCTGACGTTATGAGGTACATGTCTCGACACTAAAGCCATTTTACACATGGAGCGTGTTTTTGTGTGAACGTGCTTGTTTGTGCATCGGCAGTGTCAAACACACAAGCGGGGTGTGTGTTTGAGTGCGCACGATGATGGGGACGGTTGTTGAAACTCGACCTGGGGGCCGGTTAGATTCATAAAGGGCCCCTTTCATGTCCCCTTCCCATCCGGTGTCAGACTTGAATTGTCCTGCCTGAATCAAGTGCTTCCTTATGCCAAGTGTTTACTCGGCTACTTAAGAATATAAAGCAGGTCTGGCTGTGAATGATGTGTAGTGAGTATGTGTTGCGGTGTCACTTAAATGCCTGAAACTTTTGCCAGAAAATAGACACTCTGTCAATTTGTTTTTCTCTCTCCTTCACAAATCTCCCCCACCTGATAGTTTACAGTCAGGATTGTCGATTTGAGAAAAACCCCATATGAAGATCAGCCTCGCCATAACGAGTCACACTGATACATTTTTTTTCGGCCCCAACTTGATTCTGTTTCTTTTAAGAACGGTTGTGCCAGGTGGAATAGTCATTATCCGGCAGTGGACGGGAGGAAGACAAGAGGAGTCAATGGACATTCCGTACTCAGGAATCCTGGGATACTTTATAGGACTTGAGCGCTGTTGTGACGATCTCCTTTGCTGTAAATATATGTTTAACCGTCGGCGTACCCACAAAAAAAAAAAAAAAAAACAACACTCGGAGATGGATGCTGCCTCGAAGTTGTGAATTAAGAAAAGGGAAGTGTACAAATCCAGATGGCAGGAGGAGAAGGTTCTTTTTTTTTCAGCTTCTCCAAAATTCAATATGTCAACAAGTCGCAAAAAGAACATTAAGCAATGCACTCAAGACATTAAAGTGTGTTGCGCCTGTACAAATGTGCACCTTCAGTGAGAGACGTGGTAGAAATATGCAAGCGTGTATGCGTGCAGTTAAAAATGTCCAGATTCAGGTGTGTGTGTGCCGTTTGAAGGGCCTATAAATACTGTAGGACTAATTTGATTTAAACTAAAATGGAAAACATGTTTTGACCCGTCAATGAAAACCATCTGTGTGCTGGATGTGGTAGCCAGGTTGAGAAGCAATCTTTCGTGTGTGTGTGTGTGTGTGTGTGTGTGTGTGTTCCCCCAGTGGCACATTGTCTCCAGCTGGATACCTTTTAGCACAATACAGACACTTTTGATAAACCAAGGCTTTTGTTACTCTCGCTGCTGATCATCAAAACTTAGTTTTAAAGAATTGCCAGCAGGTGGAAAACACCTGCGCACATTTCGGTAAGCCGCTCAATCTTAATGAATAAAAATGGAGCTGTAATTTGTAATGTATTCTTCTTTTTTTCCCCCCCTGCATGTGATATTATGCTGTTTTTACATTCTGCACCTTTTGGGTTTGAGAAAGAATAATGTCGAACATTTTTCATAATCTTCCCTTTCAAAACAAGAAGGATGATGTGCTGCTGATTGCTATTCAAAAACACAGCCAGTGTCATGCTTTTGCTGTCTGAAATTGGAAATATGAATCTGCAGCATGCACTGTTAGATCTCCATCCCTCCTGACATTACAACTTTAAAGTAGTAAATCACCGCTATGCTGTTTTAAATATGCCGAATCAAATTGCCTCTGTGGCTGACAATAACAAAGCCTATATTTCCCAACACAAAATTAAATTTACTGATAAAATTCTAAATCCGCCATGGCTGTTTAAGTAAATAAATTAGATTCGTCCATGTCCAGATCATTAGGATGAAAACACAGTGTCTGTTCATTCTCTCTATCTACATGGTATGTGGGAAGTTTTGCCCTCAGGACCTTTACTGGTCTTGTACAACCCCCCTGGGATCAAACCAGAAACAATAACTCAGATTTTGTTAAGATTTTGACCTTCGGTGATAAGTGTGAGCAATGTCAGTCAGGGGTCTTCTCCCTCCAGGACAAGTGATTCTAATTACGAGCAGAGCATCACTGTTTTCCTCCTACAGATGTATGGGAACACGATGATTTGTTTTTCCCATGGGTCGTGTTTTTCTCTGAAGTGGAAACACAAGGTGATGTTTTTACTGTCTCGCATTACCGCTGCAACATTTGTAGACCTATCAACATCTTTTCTTGTTGCTCCAGATTCATAGATCAGTGATGATATAGTCTTTTTTTTTTTTATAGACTTTTCAAGTGCTCTGTTTTCGCAGCATTTACTGACATGAAGTAGTTCCTGTTGCTGGATTCTTCCAAGTGTTTTTTTTTTTTCCCATAAACAAAGTGTTTACTGGCAAAGGTTCAAGTCTAAAAAAGAAATCTCAAGGTCACACCTCTCAGGCTTGAGAACAAAGCAGGAAAGGATTACATGTGGCATCTCGCAGGAAGCAAGAGAAACAAAACAGCCTCACATAATCACACCAGGATCGCATTTCCATTTTTGGACATTTTCTGCAGGACTGGTAATGGATGGAGAAAATGAATAGATAAAGTTCAACCGAGTGCAAACCTGTTTGTGACTGGCTATCACTGGAGCTGCTTAGCTTCTTAACAGGGCAACATGCTCTTTGACTGCAGCTGGAATTCCAGCTAGTTCCGGACACACTCCCATCGTTGGGTGCTGGAGGAGTCACTGCTAGTGGTTTGGATCACTTTCAAAATGAGGACTGGACTGGGTTAGACAAGGAATCAAAGACTCTGGGAGACTTAAGTCAGGATAAGGAGTGTGCTATAGGGAGCTGGCTGCCACTGGACCTTCCTCCCACGCTGGCACCTTGTTTGCATAAAGTGTTATTGCCTTTACGGAGGAAATTTAAAGTATAATATTGACAAGACCAGAATGGCTTTTTGAAGCTCGTGCCAGTTGTTTAGGTTTCCCCTCTCATTTACAGGACATAACTCCTGCACTGAAGCTGGGCATATATCCCAAGTACCTGCAGACAAAGCCAAAAATGAGTTTAATACATTTTTCCTTTAAATATTTTTATATGAAGTCTGGATCAAATGACTATGTGCAGTACAAAAAGGGGTAGCCTATAATAACAAACCCACCCAACTATGCAGTTAAGCTCATCTTTGTGCAGGGTTTTAGCGTCTGCCAGGGTATTGTTTTGATTTCCTGACCCACAGCTTTACCATTTCAATTTCATTTCTCTCATCAAACACATTTTTACCTACAAGATGTCAGGTAATAGCAGACAGATCAAATTATAACCGATGGAGATTCAGCGCCTAAAAACCATAGATTCCGCTCAGGAGTTGACTTTGTACGTTCATCTGGTGGCCAGAGATATGAGCCCAAATGAATACTGATGCAGCTTTCTGTTTGCTCATTAAGTAAATATGCCACCTTAAGGCCAATTCATGGTTTCCACATGACCAACGTGGACTTTGAAAGCGAACAGCAGATGTACACGTGGTACTGTTCAAACTACAACAGGTATGTGTCGGTCTGGTGCACAGACGGTCGCGTTGCCCTTTATATTTTAAACACCTAAAAACACACAGGGCT
Organism: Stegastes partitus; assembly: GCF_000690725.1. NCBI lineage: Eukaryota > Metazoa > Chordata > Actinopteri > Pomacentridae > Stegastes > Stegastes partitus. Next base: position 54,262 of record NW_007578763.1, read on the forward strand.
TCCACGGATGTTTCTGAAAGCCTGGCTGTGAGTTTGCACTTTGCAGGATATGGCAGCTGGTTACAGATTGCGCTGTGGCACCCTGTCAGTGTGAAGATTTCTGAGGCGTGTCGAGTGAAACGTAGCACAGGAAATCTAGAGAATTGAAAACTTCCTACGATGTTTGGTCGATAAAAAGCTTGTAAGAAAAAAATCAAAGCACCTCTGAAGTTCAGGAGTCGATTAGTTCAATTCCTATTCTTGGAGTGATGAATTAAAAAGTCGGTGGCACTTCTTGTACTGTCTCTCTTTTTCTGACAAATTTTGAGTCAAGAAATCAGCATGGACCCTTGTAGACTTTGTTAGATGATGAAATTTACATCAAATGGATCCTTGCGGGGGTGGCGCAGTTGGTAGCACTGTTGCCTCGCAGCAAGAAGGTTGCCGGTTCGCATCCCGGTGGGGACACCGGAATCTTTCTGCATGGAGTTTGCATGTTCTCCCCGTGCAGCGTGGGTTCTCTCCGGGTTCTCCGGCTTCCTCCCACACAGTCCAAAAACATGTTGAGGTTAATTGGTGATTCTAAATTGTCCGTAGGTGTGAATGTGAGTGTGCTTGGTTGTCTGTCTCTAAGTGTGGCCCTGTGATAGACTGGTGACCTGTCCAGGGTGTTCCCTGCCTTCACCCTGAGTCGGCTGGTGTGGGCTCCAGTCCCCCACAACCCTAATGAGGATTAGGCGGTTTATAGATAATGGATGGATGGATGGATGGATCCTTGCGGTGATGTATAAAGCATGAATTGCCCTTTAGTCCAAGTTCACCATGAGATCTTTAGAAGGTTTTAATATGTCAGTGATGTTTGTGAGGGCTGTTCTATTGCCTCTAAAAAGGCAAAAACCCAATGAATGCACCTTAAATTCTTACATTATTGCATCTTGCTTGAGTGATTTTACAACCACGGTAACAAATAAAGGTGTCTATGAAAAACAAAACACTTAGATGATGTCATTCTCATAAGAAAACATCAATTGTATACACATATTAAAAAAATCTTCCACTTCTGCCTTAAAGCAACAAGGTTCTGGGCTCAAACCTGCTTGGTCTGCTTGGGTCTTTCTGTATGAAGTTTGCATGTTCTCCCCTGTATCCCCTGCATTGGTTTTTCCAAACACATGCACGATACATTAACTGGTGATTCTGAGCTGGCTGTAGCTTTGAGCGTGAGCGTGCATGGTTGTCTGCCTCTTTGTCCACGGTGTACCTCGCCTCGTGCCAGCTCCGGTCTCGACGCTCTACAGAATGAAGCAAGGTGTTGCTAATTGATGGATGGAACGAGAACAACATTTGAAATTTCACAAAATTTCCCTTCGCACACTCAAGATGGCGCATCAGCATTTAAGCTGACTGTGCCAGATATTGATTACGCTCCGAAGCCATCGCTTGCATGCTAAACACTCAGCGCATCCGCACGCCGCCGAGTCTCGGCCTCTTGGTTATTCCATCCAGCTCATGAATAACTCAGCCTCTTTTCTCATGTTTAATTCAGCCTCAGAAAAGTTGTTGACACATGCTTTATGCCAACTGCCCATTGCCTTTATTACACTTTTATCACCCCTTTAAGAGACATTGAAGTGTTGCAATATGTTCAGAGTGTGATCATTACCAGGGAGCTTCGTCAGCAATGAGAATTCCTACCTGCTATTCCTGCTTGCTTATTGGAATCATGTTATATTAGATATAATTGGTTTATGCGGAAGATCCTGTGTGGTTTTCCGCATCTTCCTATGACACATGTTCTTGTAAAATTCTGGAAAGAAATAGACACATTTTTCTTTATAATTAGCATTTTAAGATTAAGTGATAGTGTTGGCAATTTTTTCTTCATGTGTGCATGATTGCGTGTGTGTGTCGTGTGTGTGTAGCTGCAGCTAATGTATAGATATGGTTCTGCTTGGGTGGGCTGAGGACCTTAGAGGTAATCTCTGTCACGCAGCTGCCACCAGCGGCGGATAAACTAGCCCCGGTTAAACGATGGTTGAACCCCAGCGTGGGGTAGTTGTCCGTGACACAGGTGTCATATTTAATACCCCCATATATCAATAATTGACTGTAAAAGAACACGAACAGAGCCGTATGTGCAGGATGGGCTCAGACAGATCCCTCAAGATAATCTTGTGTACATTTAAAAGTCTGTTTACCATTACTGGGCTGGTTCTCTAATAAAAAAAAAAAAAAAAAATCAGCATTATTCTGAACCACATGGAGCTGGGATGCTTCTCATGAGGTCAATGAGATAGTTTATTACAGTTTGACCTTTCACCTTAGAGAAAAATAGCAATGACTGAAAATAATGAGATCTTAAATGTATATTTTCTAGATCCCTGCCGTGTATGGCAATGGAACAGCATGTTATCGGATATGTTTAGACTTGATTTAGCTACAAATATGGGGGGGGAGAAAATGAAAGTGTGAAATAAAAAGACAAATAGAACTGTAAATCTCTCTAATTCATCAGTAATGACCTCAAAAAGTCTCCTGGAGTTGGGATAAAAGCCTAAGGTCGCTTATGCAGGAAGGAAATGGCCTCGTCCCAGTTGTCTTTTGATCTGATACCGTGTGAATTTAACAGCATGTAACCGCAATATATTCTCAAAATGCACGCTGGATGTGCAGCGTTTCCTGGGAAAACACGACAGGGGCTGGACACCACTTTGCTATCGCTCAGAGACTAATTACACTTTCGATTCCCCTTCCGCCCCTTCTCCTTCTTCTCACAGCTTTCTCTTTTCCAAGCCACACATCCATCTCTCTCATGGGCAGTTATATGCACACGTCCATGCGCGCACACACACACACACACACACACACACACACACACACACACGTCCGTACAGTGTTAAACACCCTGTCTTGTTTTTCTTATCTGTCTTTCGAGCTAAAGCGACCGCGTCTCCCCAGCCGCACAGCAGTCAGATGTCTGGCTGCCTCAGTCGCTCCTGCCATTTCTCTCGCTAATTTAAAGCTACTGTATGGATTCCTTCAATGTCCTCGGGCAGATTTCCCTCTTCTCACTCTCCCCAATCAATCCATCATGCTTAATTGCTCAATTACTCTAGTGAAAAGCTAAGGAAGGACACGAGGAGAGGACGTTTTTTTTTCCAGCTCGGATTGCTTCGTCTCCTTTGGTAAACAGACACAAGCTGAAGTGATAAAGTGTGTCCTCCTGAAGTACGTCAGGGGATGAGATTCCCTAATTAATCCAAACATTAGGTAAGCAGGGGCCTTGCACAAGCATCAGACTCTCTCATAGATGAGCTGTACTCACTGGCAGACCACTCTACTATCGTACTACTATTTATGTTTAAAGCCGTAGAAAAAAACCTTTGCGTTAATGGGAAATGGCTGATCATGCATAGAGATGCTATGATTTTGCTGTTGAAGTGGTTTAGTGTTTCTGGCCTATAGATACATTAGAGAATCAATACAGCTGTGTTTTAAATAGGTTACTGGATGAAGTTTAGGTGATTAGCTTAGTTTAGCATCAAGCATGGAAGCTGGAGAAATGGCTCACCCTAGGCTACATTCATATTATTATGTTTGTTTAAAACGGTATTTTAAAAATGAAAATGACTGGACAAGTGTTTAGCACCATTATACAAATAATCTCTGTCCATACTATAGGAACAGCACAGACTGGCTTTGTGGAAACAAAAAGCAGGAGGCCAGTTGCTTTGTGGAAGAAAATCCTGCAAAAGAAGAGTACGACAAGCATAGAGTAAATAAAAGCAAACAAACATCAACAATGCATGTAATTCCTTATTTATGTTGAGTTAAGCACTAGTTGTCATTTTAACAAAACCTATTAGGGAAAATGACAAATCAGGGAAAAACACATAGTGATACTTTTGATCCGATTAGAAAGCAAACATGGGTGTCTGATTCATCATTTCTAGTCTCCAATTCAGCCCGTCCAGGCCAAAACACAAAATCAGTTTTCCTACAAAAACAGGGTCAGTAGAGCCGAAAGGGCGAAGCCAACACAAAGGTGCCTTAAACTTGCATTCTTTCTGATGGTCAGCAGGGGGCAACTCCTCTGGTAACATAAAGAACTCTGATCATATAGAAAGCTATGATTAAACCATCCAACATCTTCCTTGATCTGCTCTCTCAGTAAACATTTTTCCATTTAGTTTATGGTTTCAAT
>NW_007578763.1:59369-63037 GCF_000690725.1 Stegastes partitus
AAGCTGCTAATGAACGTGTTGTAGCTTGTTTGTGTAATCCATACATAATAAACACCGAGCTTGTTGTCACTGCGAGGTTAGCAGACAACCAATGAGGACTCCAGGAGGCTGCCACACCTGAACCAAACTAAAATATGGACGTGTGCAGATGACATGAGCATACATACAGCATTTGTTTCAATCAAAAACAATCATCTCTGCACTCTTTCAGTCACAAACACAAAGAATCTGGAGAACTCCCAGGTTAGACTGACTTTATCTGACTGTAATTTCTTTGTTGAGTGCAGTGTTATCAAAACTGATAAAATGATGGACAAAACTACAAATATAAAGCCAAAGTTGAAATACATTAGAACAATCCTTTAATGCCAATACACCCAAAACTGCTTATTACCGTTTAACCTCAGTTATAGGAACTGGAACCCATTAAACAAAAAAAAAGAAAATCAAAAAAGGCACCATTTGATCAATCATTTCCACTCCTTTCTCCCTTGAAACGCACGCCATTCCGACACAGCTAGGAACTGAGAAAAATCATCTCTTTTTGTGGTCAGAACTAATAAGAAATGTCTTTAGAGAGAGAAATATTTTGAAACTAAAACTTGGTAAGGGCTGCGCTTTTGGAAGTTCGCTTTTATATTTATTCTCTCAGACTGTCATCAGATACAAATGTTGCCACAGAGGAGACTGAGTCAAGAAACAGCTGTGAAAGCTAAGCAGCTGCCTGAGTGCAGACGTTATTGCGAGGCGTTAGCCCTCGCCGTGTCAGGCCCGAGTCCTCCTGCAGTTTGATGACCCCTCTTAGTTCTTGTGCGTGGCCGTCCTTGCTCTGCCAAGCTGGCACTGGAACCGCGAGTCTAACGAGACGCTGGCACTTGTCTTTATTAATGGTCGCGTCTCTCGTAAAAAGTGACACCGAGATAAGCCTCCTGGGTGTCAGCGAGGTCGTCCGACTCATCAGCGACGAGTCGGCCTGTTTGTCTTTCTGTTCTGTTAAGTGTTATGATACTGTATATTGCAATGTATCACTACGCTTTGCTTTCTTAATCCCCAATTTGCATACCATATGTGCTCATTTGTCATATTTCCATTAAAATGAAGCTTTTCCCAATAGAAGCACGGCGACGAGTAAATCTGAGGCATTGTGCATGTCCTTGTCTGTTGCTTTCATCTAGGTAGACCCATATTAATCCATTGGGTGTTATGATTTATCTCCCGTCTGTCCTCCCCTCCACAGTAAGCGAACAACACATTGCACAGTCGGTAGGATTTAAGCTGCCTTTTTCCTCAAATGCTTTTCTTTCTCAGTCCCTCGGTTCAACATCTACTGTCCTGGGTGAAACACAAAACAAGGCAGAGGAGGAACAGATTGGATGATAGAAGACAGACCGAATGAGGCATCTAAAGGATTGAACGTGTCAAGTAAAAAAATAGCCGGATGGGGAAAATGAGCATTGATGGTGGGAGGGTCTGGAAAACAGTTTTTGCTATACCCTGAAACCTGTGTCTCCGCACAATGCACGAGACTACCAGTATAATTCTTGTCCGTTCAGGAACAAATTAAGAGGCTTGGATGGCGTCCAGGAGTCTTCCTGCACTTCGCGATTGCAGTGGTTGCTAATTGATTTGCAGCCAGGCACAACGTCAAGAAAACATTACGCAACAGGATTAGGGCCAACGAGAGGCCCGGGGGCAGTTGCGGTTGTAGGTGGGGAGACCTCCAATTAAATCTCTCCTCGGCAGAGTGGAGTTTGGCGGCGTTGTTAATAATATTCCTATTTTTTTTTCCTGATTCGTATGCATGACAGGTTCACACCAGAGGATTTTTAAAAGAGTGAGCATCAGAACGATGTTGCATGTTTCCTCCTCCTCCTCCTGCGAGCTTGCTCAACCATCAAACTGCTTATTTCGCAGGCTTCGTTCGCTTCAGAGCCGTATTAGATTTGAGGATGAAGGGAGAAGCATAAGGAAAATTCTGAAGAGGATAAGCTATGAGATGACTTTAGCGTAGCTGCTATTATCATCATCTGTTCAGTGGTCATTACCGCCTTGGGAGTCTGCTGTCTGGACCACACCGTTGATGGAGGGGGCTGGTGGAGCAGCTGCAGACAGAGCTCATCCCACTTGTGCAAGCTGTCACTTATCAGCAAGAGGAGGAGGAAGAGGACAAATTGTCAAAGTGGAGCAGGAGGGAAGAGGGGAAGAGGTGTAAAAAAAAGAAATAAAACAGGTTCACTTAACCAATCACACTTACATAAGCTGTTAAAGAGGAGGACAAGGAGGAGAAAGGTAAAAATTAAAGAGTCGAAACTGAACAGAAAGAGAAGAATATAGGCAGGAAGAAGCGAGAAAGGGAAGGAGGAACTGCGAGGAAGGAAAATTACACGAGGGGATGGCTCCATTGTGTTTGAAGTCATCACACCCACGCACGCTTTTAGTAATCAGCGGGAGGAAGGCTAAATGGTCGGAGTGGAGGAGGAGAGACGAGAAAATGAAAGGAGGAGAAAAGAGGCTGAAGAGGGCAGATTGTCCGACGTGTTTTTTTTTTTTGTGTGTGCGTGTGTTTAGCTCAGGGCTTTTATTGCCACTTGATCACCGGGACTCTCCGATGACAGCATGACAACGAGATGAAAGAAAGCGAGAGACTCTCTTAAAATACAAATGAAACCACAGCGCCGAGTTCTTCCAGTGTCACTGACAGGAATGGCCTGTGTGAACTGCAGGAGGTCGGCGGAGTTTAAGTTAACTGTTCATTTGTCTCCATGACTATAATGAAAATGTCAGGATGTCATAATGCTGCTGGGTTTGACTGTGCAGGAAGGTGAGCACAAAGAGGACGTTATTAAAGTAGAATGAGGAGAGATTATGTGATTTCCTGTACTTCCCCTTTAGGTTCACTTTAAGCACTCAAAAAATGACAACTTGACAGTATAGTTCTTAATGTGAGAGAAGGTAGCAGAACATTATGATTGTTCTGGTATTTCCTGTTTGTAAGAAAATGGGATTGTGGCAGTAAGAAGGCACGCTTTCATTAGCCCCCTCTGTGTTCTCTACATTTATGGAAAAGACAAGGACAGTTGTTCAAAGTGCAACGCCTGCAACCCACAGTTCGACGACTTCTATGTATTTCCAAGACATGCAGTTCTGAGTTGTTTCCTCAACACAGGCTGAAGGAAAAAAATCTAAGAAAAATAGCTTGGATTCTACAATAAAATAGAGTGCTGATGTTGGCAGTCTTCCCTTATGGGGTACTCTGTCTCTCTTTTTCCCTCTGTCTGTCTGCCGTTTCCCTTTCTCTACTAATCTTGTTCAGTGTGTAATATGTTCTCTGTCTTCCAGATTGGGTTTCGGTGTAAGAGGATCACACGGCCGATTGTTCCACTAACTGCTAACTCGAACTGCTCAGTCAGAGGTGAGTAGTGCCATTTATCACCTCACCTTTTTGGCATCTCTTAGGACCATTTCCATGTGGTGGTGCTACGTAGTTAGAAAATACATTGTGGCATTGTTTTACACAATGCATTGATTCAGCGCAGTCTTACATCAGAGCGTGTAAAAGCTGTGTTGGTCCTGAACAAAAAATATATATATTTTCACAAAAATGATAGCAAAATTAAGGGATGCCAGAGTTTTAAATTGTTTTTTTTGGCTACCTATTATTTTTACAG
>NW_007578763.1:63406-75720 GCF_000690725.1 Stegastes partitus
AAAAATATAATTTACATGTGTACTATCAACAAACAACAGGCCAAAACCATGAAGATGCCCACATCAAAAATCTTTTCACCATGTATTTACAGAATCTTATGTGCATTTCATGTTACTTGCAAATTTCTTTCGTTTTACACATAAAAAGCAACAAAGAATACATTTATTTATTTATTTTATTTTTCCTTTATTTAACCAGGTAGGTTAATTGAGAACAGGTTCTCATTTACAATAACGACCTGGCCAAGAGGCAGCACAGAGCAGAAAATACAATACATCCATAAGAAAAGAATACACAAACAAAACGTAACAATAGAAGTCTTTGAAGATAAAATACACTAAAAGCAGGTACAGGACTCGACAAAAAGTTGCTTCACCATATTTTTAAAAGAAGATGCAGATATAAACACACTGAGTTTGATTGTTTTTTGTAAGTGGTTCCAGTCGAGGGCTGCAGAAAACTGAAATGAATCGCGGCCAAAGACAGTGCGGACTTTGGGGATGAGGAGGTGGATGAGGTTGCTGTTGCGAAGTGAGCGGCTGATGTGACGGGTGATGAGTAGTGAACGTAGGTATGCCGGAGTTTGACCTATGATAGTTTTATAAATGAACAAATACCACATACATAACGAGAGGGTGGAAGGTTGGACAATTAAACTGGAAAACACTGTCATTCTATTTCAGATTTACAAAATGAGCACAGGAAGAAATGAACTGCTTTAACAACATAAGGAATCTGAAAGGGTTTTTCCAAGCATCGTTTAAATCAATTAAAGCAACTCAGATGACCACCAGTAGATATCTTGGCACTGATTGCTACTAAATATGGGGATGGTCTTATGTGTAAACTGTCCCAAAGACGTAAGTTTATCGACTAGCTGACAGAAATGTTTGCATCATTCTTGTGTACACACATGTGCAAATGTGTGAGTAGATGTAAAGCAAACATGATGCTCTGTGGCTCCACTAGTGCCCAGCGACAGACTGGCGACCTGTCCAGGATGTATCCTGCCTTCGCCCTAAGGCCTTGTCCACACGTAGCAGAGTTTTTGTAAATCCGAATATCCTGGCCCCTCCGTCTAGAAAAAAACTTACGTAGACACCACCTCGTTTTTAGAAAAAAATTCATCCACTCCTAACCGCGTAAGTGCCTTTTTAAGCACATTCATATTTTACGTAAGGATGTAATAACTCCGACGACAGGAGCGACGACCGAGACATATGGAAATTGTCACGCCATTCTTCCAGGAACACGATTTCCATCTCAAAGTTCTCCCACCAACTGGCAGTGTGTCCCAGTCTGACCCAAAAATGGTGTCGTTGTCTTTGACGTAGAACATGCCTTGGACGTGGAATGGCAAGGTGGCAGAAAATAACCATCTGGGCCTGGACAATAGACAACGCCAACACAGTTCTGAGGGCATCCACGCTGTTTCCAAATGTAAACACAGGTCGCGTATGTGATGTAAAGAACATATTTTGTCACAGGCAGTGACGTTTCGAAACCTAATACCCCAGTTATTGATGTCCACATGGAGAGGATTCGCAAATCTTCACTTTGGTCGAAGGTTTTTGAAAGAATCACTTTTAACGCTAAATCTGTGTTTTGATGTGGAAAATCGTAGAAAAATATCTTTGTTTTGTGAGATACCCTGCTACGTGTGGACGAATCCTAAGTCAGATGGGATAGACGCCAGCCCCCCGCGACCCTGCAGTGGATGAAGCGCTGTACAGATAATGGTTTCATGTATGGATGGCTCCACTAGTGGTCAGAAACTCAAGAGGATACTTTAAAAATCATAGTTTCCCCAAAGACACCCAAACACTGGAATTAGCAGAGATAAAAGTCTGGTAAATGAAATAACAACAGTCAAGATCAGACAAAGTGCTGATGAGCGTCTTTCCCAGTCGCTGCCATCGCGTTCAGAGTGTAATACAGCGCTTTATTTGAAAACCTTGAAATAGCCAAGCCATTCTGACACATTCAGCTGAATTGTCTTGCTGCTGAGTGCCCTGGGGTCGCTAAAACACCACCACAGACAATTCCACATCAATTTCCTCAGAGTAATGCATTATTGCATGAGGTCGTGTGTGGAGCATCCACCATCGGCCTCAGTTTATTTTTTTTTACTTTCGCTGTGGATTCTCTTTTCCCCTCGGTAAATTAAAGTATTTGCAAGGCAGCGATGCAAGGTGATGGTGTTTCTCAGTTAACAGCTGACACAGCACGCACGCTGAAATATACAGACCTCGAAAAGGCTCCCGGCTTTATGTGGGGTATGTTTCTTTACATGGCGATAAATACTTTCTGTGTGAATCATTTTTTTACGACCGCATCAGTTGTAAACCATACAGCGGTTGACTTTTTAAACTTTTCCTATGCGGAAAACACCACTTATGCGGTACTACATGTTGTTGTAAACAAACACTAAAAATACTGAGTCCAGTGTAGAGCCCATATGGTTTCCTGTGCAGCTGCATCCCACCGATTTAGAACATCCCTGTCTATTTCCATTCACTGGATGGCATCAGCTGGTGTGTTGCATAAAGCCGACGGACATGAGCACAGTGTTGGTACAACGCCGCGGTCCTCAGGCAAAACAATGTGGCATTGAGCCTAATAGAGACATCGCAGAGGCCTATTAGCACAGATGGTTGTCATATGTATGCAAATAAGGAGCAAAGTGAATCACGTAGCCCCATCAGCACCACCTGTCTGCCTCACACAGATACACCAAAATCCCCCCCCTTCAGCATCCACACACACACACACACACACTTATGTGGTTTCGCTATCTACCTTCCAAATCCCTTTGGAGGGACGAGCCTGTTCTTTCCAATCCACAGCTGTATATTAATTAGAGCAAAGACATTAATCATCATTTTGTTCTTTTTCAAGAGCAGACAGGAGAAGGAGGGACTGGTGGAGCAGGATGATAAACAGATACAAGCAAAGTTGCCAGGAAAAGGGCAGATCAGTTGTTCTTTGTCTTTGTTGAGGATGTGTTGAGGGTGTGCTCAGTGGGGTGAGGTGTTAAATGCAGGTTTTTGTGGTCAAGGAGCATCGCACCCAAGGGAGTTGGCATATTGCCAGTATCCTCTGTGCTTGTGTGTGTGTGTGTTTTAGGAGGGAGTGCAATTACACCCTCCTATAGGTTTGGAGTGTGGAACAACAACTGAAGGAGTTCTGAATGCTCCTTATGGCTCTAATGCTCACTCCCTACATCTGCCAGCCAACAGTGCCGACGCTGCAGACGACGTGAGAAGAAACAGGCCCTTAATGACATGATAATTGAAACAGAAGTCATATGTCGGGTCCTCGTTGAAATAATACATTTGATAATTAGCGTTCAACACAGAGGCTGGTGCAATTTGTTTTGTAGGTAAATGCTCATAAACCAAACTTGCAAAATGAAAATATTAATCTGATGATTGCACCAAAGGAAATGCACAAAAAGTCGACTGAGATACTGGTGGTGCTGTGTATATATATTCAATTCAATTCAATTTTATTTGTATAGCGCATATTAACAACAACAAGTCATCTCATAGCGCTTCACAAAGGCAGAGACAGAAACACCCAACAATCCAAAACATTTGGATTCCCTATAAGCTTCAGCAGTCCCAAAGCAGTCTGCAACAGTGGGAAGGAACCAAAAGCCCCCATGGGGGAAAAAAAACCTCTGACAGAACCAGGCTCAGGGAGGGACGGCCATCTGCCTCGACCAGTTGGGTGGATGTAGGATGAATTATACAGTTTAGTTTACAGTTAAACAAGTTATTAGAAGTTATTGTCCTTTTGTATCAGGAGGCATCATGGTGGGGCAGCAGGATACAGAAGGTGAGGCCAGGAGCTCCAGATCCAGAGACATCCACAGAGAGAACAGGCGCAGGAGAACCTATATATATATATATCCCCAGAAACACCACGTTGCAGCAACATAGACCCCAATATCTGCAGTTGATCAGCTTGGTAGTAATGTGCTGTATTTATACTGCATATCAATTTGAGCAAATGTCATACTTCTGTGATACAAAATGCAACATGTATTAGGCTGGAATTGAATCTGGCTTGCAAACAATGCAAACACAAGGGCTAGCATTCTGCCACAGTTTGCTGTTTTGTCCTTTTCAGAGCATGAACAGTTCCTTCATAGATTCAAGTGGTTCCAATGGCTTTGGTCTTTTCTGTTTCAATCATTTCAGTAGCTGTTGATGACCATTTATTAGCTCCAACTCCAACATGAGCCACTCCACGGTTGGTATTGTTTGAAATACATGAAGAAACTCAAAATAGTGGCGTAGATTTCACTAACTCTGCATAGCCTCACTGCACTAGAAAAACATCTAATTGAGAGTCATGTCGCTAGCATGGCTTGAAAATTCCTCGCAGTACTGTAGATCTGAACATTGAAGCGAACACACTGCAGGATAAAACTGAGGAATTTGTTTTTTTCTTCTTCTGTCTTTTCTGTCAGTGGAGGATTAGTGATGGTTGGGCATAATCCCATGAGACTACTGTTTTGATAACACCATTTCGCTGGTACTCCTGATCGAATGCAATGCAGAAATTGCCTTAGCATAATATTTAGACTGTGGTTTCCCATATTCAGTAAGTAGTATTCAAGTTGACATTTTGCAGCACATTTTTAGTTTGGACCATAATGTGTTATTATCTTTTTTCTTTCTATTCCTTCACATTCCTTAGATTTTTGATGCAGTTGTGACTTTGAGCAGAGAATTTCTGTAATTCTTTGTATTTTTAAAACAAATCCTGCTTCCTGTCTTCTATAACAGTAAAAAAAAACATGTCACAGGAATGCATTTTTTATAATAATTGCTGGAGATCAAAAAACACCTCCCTCTTTGGAGCAAAGCTACTGTAGTGTCAGCATTCTGACAAGAACATAGCCGGACAAAAATAGAAAAAGCATAATGAAAAAGAGAAACATTTTCCCCGATGCTGTTTATTTTAGCCTATTAAAACAATGGATCTCAGTTAAACAGACGGGACAAAAGCAACGTCCAGTGTTTCTTATCATTATGACTTACAGCATAAGTAAACTTTGTAATCCTGTAGGTTTAGCAGCTTCCCACTCACATTAATCCCATGTTATGCTAACAAAGAACCTGTTCTCCTAAATCTCCACAGGCACAAACTAAGCGAGGATTAAAGCAGAGAAAAAAAGGGGGGAATTAAACACTGTTAATGCAAGTGCTTAGAATTTTTTAAGTTGTGTACCCAATCCTAAAAACTCCATTTAGGTACTGTGTAATGCCTTCATTTTTTTTCAAACCGACTGTATTGACATTCTGCTGCTGTAACGCCCTTCATCTCAGACAGCATCCATTGTTCCGTTTTGCCTTTTTCTCACTCATGCCAGAAACATCTCCCGTGGGTCCTTTTCATTTCCTTTCACTTCACCACTAAATGCCCTTTCTAGGAAATCATTGAGCTTAACCATATGGCCCCGAGGAGATTAGGTTAGCCAGATTGGTATCTTACTTTTAAATCTCTTTCTTAAAACACACTTTTTAGGATTTGCTTATATCGAAGCAATTTCTGCTCTGCCCTCCCTCTGCCTCACTCTCGGTACATAAACACACATACATCGCATGCATGGCTGAAGTTGTGTTTCTGAGTGGTTTTGAAAGACCCTGAAGTGAGAGCAGTTTGCGCGATGAGCCCTGGGAAGCCCCCTTTACACCTCCTCTTCCACCGTCAAGCCCCTCGCAGAGTCCTTTTACAGCCCCTGTGGACCCCTCCCCAACCACAGCGGTGATTTCATTCCACGCAGTCGTTTTAGGGAGAATTTTTGTGCCACCGGTGGCTCAAACCTCTGCGTTAGTGCCCGTAGTAATTACGGCAGCGAGATGGACCACCCATTGATGAATCACCGCCTTACCAACTGCATAGAGGCTCCACCACCACTGTGCAGGTACAGCTGGACAGGACATCAAGGGAGACGTTAGGAGAATGTAGTCACCATATGTATTCATTATAATTTAGCGTTACAGTTCTCTGACTTATTTATTGCTGTCCCTTCTCTGTTTCTCATGTATCATTCAAGTTTTGAGGTTTGTTACTAAATTAAAACCACCCGTCTCTGGACGTGCAGTCATTAGTCTATTTTTTATTTATGAAGCCTTTCTGGGAGAACTTCTGTTCTATCTTTGCAAACTTATTACCTCACATCATAACACATATATCTGCTGCCCCTCCATAATGCTCAAACCAAGATGGAAAAGAAAGCTGTCGGAATGTAATTAGTTTTGCAGGTGTTTGGTTGTAAACCAAAGTACTGCAGAAATAGAAAGAAAAAAAAAGAGGACTGTGATGGATGAAAGTTATTACTATTCATCCTGAGGGGGAACGGGACTGTCAATACCAGATTTAATGACAATCTATAAGTTGTTGAGAAATTTCACACTTCAAAATTCAACTTTACAGAAGAGGAAGAGTAAATAATCAGGAATCACCAAAGTCATTTTTGTTATCTGGAGACTTTTGGTGCTTTTGATGATGTTAGCATGTCTCCCAGTTTCCCACAATCGTGTTTCTTCCTCACGTCTTAGCGTAGGTCTTTCCAGCAAGGATGTGAGAAAGAGATTAAAGGAAAAGGACACAAGAGCCAAAGCTGAAGAATGAGGAATTCTTTGTTCGATAGCGCCAGTCTGAAGTCATGCCAGTTACTTACTATATGTTGCACAGCTGTCAAATCAAACCAAGGCCCATGAAAATGCAGCATTTATCTTATGTCACTTGGTGTAAGACTTCTGAAAAGGATGGATTTTCTTCTTTTAGTTCCTACTGTAGCCACCTTGCTGCTTGTATCCACAAGGTGTGTTTAAGTAAATAGAAGATCCTCCATGATGGTAAAGGAGGGAACAATTTCCAGGAGGAGAAGGAGGACACAAGTTAGCATAAGTTAGTTGTACTTTGTGTTGAAATGTTATTCTGTCTGTGTACCCTTATGTGGGATTCTGTGTAGTTTGTATTGTCATGTTATGAGATGGAAGTCAAGGGCTGGTCTGTGGAAAAGAATTTCCCCCTGGAGACAATAAAGTCTAAGTCTTAAGTCTTAGGTCTAAGTCTTAAGTTAGCATCTTGAAAAGCACCGTGTAAGTGTATGCACAGAATTTAGTTTTAATTTACAGGATATTGATATATCCCTGTATCGGTAAAAAGTCAGTGGCCTTTGTGCTGCCAGAAGAACAAAAAAGTCAAGGGAAGTCAGTAGGATTCATCCTCCAATCACCACAAATGACTGTACAAAATATCATAGCAATCCCTTTAAAGCCTTGATTATACTCCCTTGCAGATGCGCACATGGCCACATACCGTATTTCTACAAGGCGCACCTGATTATAAGGTGCAATATCAATGAACAAGTCTATTTTCATACATAAGGTGCACCAGATTGTAAGTCCGTCAGATAAGTCAAACTTTATTCACCTCATCCACAACAACTCTCAACATTGTTCGGTTGTAACACATAAAACACAAAACAATACACTTACTTTTTCAGTTCATTCCTCTTCCGCAAATCCATCAAATTCTTCATCTTCAGTGTCTGAGTTTAACAGTTGGGCGATTTCAGCATCAAGCATGCCCGGATCCCTCTCGTCATTATCCGAGTCAATCTCGTTGCTGTTACCGAGCTGTTCAGGGATGATTCCGACCTTCATGAAAGCTTGGTTGACTTTTGAGACTGATACTTTAGCCCAGGCATCCACGATCCATTGGTAGATAGTGGCAGAACTAGCACGGCGTTGCCTCCCTGTCTTGGTGAATGTGTGTTCACCTTCTGTCATCCAATGCTCCCACGTAGCTCGCAATTTAACTTTGAATGACCTGTTGAAACCAATATCTAGCGGTTGGAGTTCTTTTGTTAATCCACCCGGAATGATGACAAGCTGTGAATTAGTTTGCTTCTCTTGGGTTTTGACAATATCGGTGAGATGGGCGCGCATGGAGTCGCAGATCAATAGGGACGGAGATTTGTGGAAAAAGCCATCCGGTGTCTTGATGGAAACTTCTCTCAGCCACTCACTCATCTTCTCCTCGTCCATCCAGCCCTTTGGGTTAGCATTGATGACACTGGCCAGAAACTTTTCTTTTGGCAAAGTCTTTCTCTTGAAAATGACCATGGGTGGTAGTTTCTGGCCATTAGCCTGGCAACCGAGAACAACAGTGAAGGATGACTTCTCGTTCCCTGTGGCAGTTGCTGCGAGATGGTAGTTCTTGTGCGGATGCAGAGATTACACCTTTTTCATAAAACGGAAGCACCAAGAATGACCTCCTCGAAAGTTGTTGATCTTCATGTCACATGCTACCGCTGTTGCCTTGAGTCGAATAAAGACTGTAGAGACGCTTCTACCTGCTGTTCTCTGTTCAATAACCCACTGTTCAATTTTGTCCTCTAACTGTGGCCATCTCGCTTTGTTCCCTCAGCAACTCTGTTTGGTCTTCTTTACTTGGTGCAGGTCATCTTCTTGCTTCCTCCACTTCCGTACCGTTGATTCATTAATGTTGAATTCTCTCGCAGCTGCTCTATTCCCATGTTCTAATGCGTGACTGATAGCCTTGACTTTGAAATCCGCTTCGTAAGCATGTCTCCTATCAGGTACCATTTTGGGGTCCTTATACACACCATAATATTATGTTGAAGCACAGTACGTATTACCCCGCGTGGCTCCTGACTACAGTAGCCGTAATGCTCCGACAATCCATCAAGCGGTGTGACTTCGTAGCTTACCAAAGTCGCACTAAAACATTTTGACAGATTTTTGAACGCCATGTACCACGTAAAATCGGTTCGAGGTCAGTAAGCACAACCAGAATGAATACATAAGGCGGACTGTCGATTTTTGAGAAAATTAAAAGATTTTAAATGCACCTTATAGTCCGAAAATACGGTAGATGTTGCTATTATACAGCTTTCTAGACTGCTGTGAGTTAGATCGGAAAACCTCTTTTCCATTCATGCAGTAAGTTGTATCTATGTATTCTACACATGCACAGTACTGTCATGCATGTGCACAATTGCCTTTGTGGCAGAGACCAATGTGTGGACACAAATTTTGGGGATGTCGGCGAAGAAGCCTCCTGCATTCTTGGGTAGATGACAAATGTTATATCACACGGACCCATAGTTGCCCCTGTGTACTTGAATAATGTGTAAAGTGTATGTATGTGCCACTTGTTTCCCGTGTGCAGATCATTAAAAGAACTTAGAGTATTGTAGCATTTTTGCTTGCTGTTCTGTTTATGTGTTAGTGGAAGATGCATATTACACCATAATAGCTGTCTGGGTAGGGTTAGAGTTGCATGTGGATCAGCTTAAAAATACCTCTGCTATATCATCGCTATTCTTTGACTTTGACAGTGCTAATGTGTCCTCACCAATCCGCTCTTTGTGTTTATTTCATCCAGTTTTTAGAGATCCAAACCTCAAACCTGACAAGTGCCTTCCAGTAGTTCTGTCAGTTATTCATCAAAGGCAGCAGGAAAGGGAAATACTGCGATAAAAAAGCGTCTCTCTACAATATTTACAACAGTATCTGTTGTTGCAATGATGCAAGCTTTGGAAATGTTCAGCATAAATCCAAAACTCATGGTCATCGCCGACAAAAAAGGTCGGTTCTCACATCTCCACACAGCTGCAGAGGAGTTAATGCGCACACCGTGTAACCTCTCCAGAAGTCAACTGCTCTTTGTTCGTGGTCACACTCTCACTCTCACAGGTGGGATTCCTCTTCACCTAAAGTTTACTTTGTGGAAATATTCTGGAGCCACAGCTGAAAAAACACATCAAACGCGTGATAAATTGAGTGCCTTACAGGTGTTTGACAGCGGTGGATTTGCAAAGCATACAAGATATTCCTTGACTGGTTCATCATAAGTATTCAGCTGTGCACATTTTTTGGTGCCTGACAGTCAAAAGGGGGCTGATTCGACAGACATCCATCATTTAATTCATGCTAAAAAAAAAAGTCGACCACATGTTGACTTTATATTCACATCCTTCACTGGAGACAAAGTGGCACATTGTTGAGATACCTGTGTAATCATGGGAGTCTTTGGCGCTTCTTGCCTTTTGACCCTGGCTGGATTATCCGCTCCACTCCCTCTCTGTCTTATCCAGAGCTGAGGCCTGAGCAGGACTGTAAGTCTGGGCTAATGGGCACTGCAGCTAACTGAGAAACATGACATAATGACCGTGCAAAACTGACCCTGGCAGGGATTCCTTTCTTAATGCGCAACACCTACGCTATGTGGTGAGACACATCATTTAATATTTGAGGTAATTTTCAGCACGAGTAGCAAAACCATGACGCATGACAGACCATGCATCGTTCTTTCTACCTCAGTAATTGGCATTTCTAATTTTTCTTTCTGCTGTTCTGGCCAAACACAGCAATGAGTTAGATACAGCGCAAATTCCTCCTGTGGACTTTTCAAGGCTGCATTTGTCAAAGAGCTGGAGCAGTTGTTGGCACTGGGAGTTGACTTGGATTCTGATTAGTCTCATGCCTCTGTCTGTAATGCCTCCAGCTTTACAGCAGGAGCTCCACAGAGTTAATAAAGGAGCCGGGTAGCCTTCATGTAAAGCAGCCCTGTGGATGAACAACATCTCACCGCAGTATAATGGTGCCTTTGTGAGGCGGTGGCAGTAATATGGAACTTCATCATTCTGGCGTGTCTGCCAGGGCCAAATTAACTTTGACATCCAGTGTTTGTAAGGTGCTCACTACATTTATCACCTACTATTGTCAAGCATATGCTCCAAATATGTTGTTTGCATATTGCTGTTTCATTCTGAGTATAGTAGCATGATTTGGATTGTGTTTTCTTCCTTCTGAAACTAGTCTCCTACAGCCAGACCTAGCTCCAGAGGACTGTGTCAACATTACAGACTGCACCATTCACTGTATGTACAGAAGGATGAACCCTGATTCCATCTATAGGTTTCCTGCAGCATTTTAGAAACTCAGTGTGGTGGCTCCAGCTATCACCACTTTGGCACAGACTGTCCTATGAGTGTACCCATCTGTCTCTCAAAGTGGCATAATTTAAAGCCTTAAATACAATTTAAACAGGTGTGTTATATAAATATCCACCTGTGCCCCAGCGCAAATTTCAAACCAATACATTTCAACTGGGATTATCTTTTGCATCTGGGACATAATGGGTTTTTCCCCATTAGACATCGCATATACTGTGATGTTTTTGCCGTTCTTTTCTCCCGACAGTCAGACATTAGCCAGTTTTACTCATAGATATGTATAATAAAGGCCTTTATTATACATATCTATGGTTTTGCTGTTACTAAGAAATTTGGAAAAGGAAATTTGCTCTCGTTGCTAAGGCAACCCTGTTTGCATCCGGGCGCAACCTCACCGGAGACCCGGAAGAGATCCATCCTACAGGGTCTGTAATGTTTTTGTGTGTGCAAAAAGCTATACATATATATACATATATATGTGTATTATTAAATTTCCCCCGAACACTACCGGTATAATAAAACCACAAAAATGCCACAATACAATGTACTGTTTTACACTTTACACTCGCTATGATCACAGTACATTCCGGTCACCGTTTTCCTGCATGTGTCCTTCTTTTCAGACCACACTAACGTTCATCAGTGTGGGCGCACACATCTGTATAGTGATCTCTATAGTTGTTAGTGTGGAAGGGCCATAACAGTAAAGCTGGTTAATGCCTGATTGTCGGAAGAAAAGAATAACAAAAACATCACAGTCTATGCGCTGTCTGATGGGGAAAAACGTGTCCCAGACATGAAAGATAATTCCAGTTGAAATGTATTGGTTTGAAATTCGTGCTGGAGAACACGAAAAACTTGGGCACGAAACAATAATAATAAAAACAATAATAATAAAAAATAATAATAATAATAATAGTTTTATGACTATTTCACAAATTGCCGTGAGGCTGGGTTGGTTTTTTCCTCAGCTAATGTGACTTGTCTCGCTCATCTTTGTCTGCCTCATTGGTGAAATGCTCACTACTGCCCCTAGAGGCCTGGGGCACTTCCATTGTGTGAGTTGATATGCAGCATTTTCTTTTTGCAGCACATTTCTGTTTATGCTACACATTCATGTATACACAGCTTGTTTGTGTATGTGCACATCGGCCACCGTACTCATGTCCTTTAGCGCTCAGTCAGATCCACCCCTTGCTTGTTATGTCCCGTTTCAAAACACCAAAATTTTAATGGTGAAATCCCAAACTTCCAAGCTTCAGGAAGACAAACCAACGGATGCCCCACAGTAGCTACATCCATTTC
>NW_007578763.1:75808-82909 GCF_000690725.1 Stegastes partitus
TTGCTTGTTATGTCCCGTTTCAAAACACCAAAATTTTAATGGTGAAATCCCAAACTTCCAAGCTTCAGGAAGACAAACCAACGGATGCCCCACAGTAGCTACATCCATTTCTCATGTACAGTCTACGGTTATGAGTGAAATTAGCAGTCAATGTCATGACTTAGCATGTCCACCTTGAAACTGCAGCGTGTCAATGACGGACTTCTTAAGTTTCACACATAACAGACATAAAAAACCAATCCCATCAACTTGTGAAGGGGAGGGCTTTCCATTTCATTATTCTTCTTCAGAATCAGCTTCAAACATGTATTACTTCGATAGTTGTGTTGCAAAGAGTAGTTTTGCTGTGTTTGAGAAGAGTTGTAGGTGAGCTGGTACGCTTGAGCTGCAATGGTGGTGATGGGGTTTGTGGAGATTGAGGTGAAGAGATTAATATATCTGCACATTCTAGAGGAGCCAATGATGTTGGGTTGCATTGAAGCCACTTCAAGGCAGGATGGGATGATTATCATGGAAACAAGTATGTAAGTTGAATACAAAGTTTTTAGAAGTTAGATCAATGCCTAGAGAGAGATTATAAAAGTAGTGAAGCTGTACAGTTTAATGTGTAGGCGGCGATTTTGGAGACAATAATACAGCAGTTAAAGAAGGAAGTGAGTTACTGAGTAAGAAATCTGACTTCTGATGGCCTTTTTGTTCATTTTTCTAAGTCAGATTGGAAAGTTAGCATTGCCATCGAATGCAGCATAACACACAGACAGCAGAATGGGAGGAGAAAGCCACGCGAAATATTCCAAAAAAATGACACCCACAGTCTACATCCAATAAGCGGAATGACATTCATTTATTCAGCGTATCTAAAAACACATTGAGATTTCCCCCTGGTGTTTTTCCTGTCTGCTGAGCTTCCCACTCAAACCTCCTGGCAAATGGTTTACAAATGCATCGAACAAGTATCTCACTTTGCCAGACGATGTTTAAAAATTAATCAGGAGATAAGTTAATCAGCAGAAAGAGAGTCTGATTTCTCGCCGCTTCATTTCACTTCAGCGAAAGGTAAATAAGCTCAGAATTGTAATCCGCGGATTCATTTTTCCACATCGTCTTCCGTTCGAATCACGGCAGCTGCAGCCAGTTATTGATAAGTCATTAACACACATTTCTCCCATAAAGCTGACGGGCCGTCGTAGCCTGTTGTCTTTGTAATGAAAAATGACAGTCGTGCACATCCTTTTGATTGATTAGCACATGCAATTACTGTCTGGGCCGTGGAGCTGCATGAAAAACAGCTCAGCCGCGGCTCCCATCCGCTACTCGGCGTGACATTTTAATCTACTGGCAGATTAATGGGACACTAGTGGAGTGGAGAATATTCCACTATTGATTTTTGCTGATGAATCAAATGCTTCCATTTTAGTGACAGGTTTAGCATATCAGGTCAGATCTGCCACTTTTTTTGTATATGCGCGCGTGAGAAATGTGTTTAAAGAGACAGAGAGAGAGAAGCTACAGTACAAATGAATGATTACATGAATGTGTGTTGGCATTCCACAGGAAGATAGGACACCCACAGTGGCGTCTCTGCTCTGTAAACACTCTGTGGAGATCTTTTGTTCGCCGGCTCGCTTCTATTAAAGCAGACCCATATTGCTCAAGGGTGTCCTAAATTTTGTCAGAGGTGCCCAACTGAGAAAAAGAAAGAAAAAGAATAAAGAAATGTTCCTCGGCTTTGTTGATTTACTGCTCAACTTTAATTGGGTTGTAAAATCAAATTCAGAGTTGTTTCAGGAATGCCAAAATGTGATTCCCCAAGCTTGTTTACAGGAGGAGCCCGGCAGTCAAGGACGCTGAGAGATAGTGAGCGAGAGAAAGTACGATAGCAAGGGAGGAGGAGGCAAAGTGATGGGGAGGGGGGGAAGCAGGGGAAGATAAAGGGCTTGTTAAAAAAAAAAAAAAAAAAGAGCGAGCAGGCCAAAGAATGGAGACAGATGGAGAAGAGGGGAGAGGGGGAAGTTGAACTAAGTTTTGCCCATCATTTATAGGCCTGGCCTGTGCTGCCTCAGTCTGATTAAAAGCACCTGTGATTTATTTCAACTGATGTGCCTCGTCGTGAAACAACCGGCGGTTCTGATGTGTGAGTAAAAAGGGGGGGGAGAGGCCCACACAGACAGCAGAGAAGGCAGCATGCAGCCACTGTACAAACTCAGCTGCAGGGCACGTAACGCATGTAGCAAAACAGACACGCAGTCGGCTACAAGGGCCGATGTTGAACTTGGAATTAACAGCCTAGAGAAGTAGGTTTACAACCCAAACGTTGTGGGCCTTTAACACATCCACAAACACAAACAGTGCATATTTTCCTCTCGCTGCAGTGAAAATAAATGACGACGGTGAGGCAGAGTTTTCCAGCGGCGCTCGCTCTCAAAGCGCCGTTTTTTCGAAGCCGGACGGGGCCGATGGAAGCCAAAGGGGATTTGAGGATTTTATCGGTGACGAGGGGCTAATTTGCAGATGATTAAGAAAACACACAGTGTAAAGTCTCTCGGTGACACGAGAGATTCAGAGTGCAGTCCGAGCGCCGGAGAGGCTGACGCTGAAAGAGAGGGAGAGCGAGAGAGAGAACAGGGGCAGACGTGGAGACAACAAAACTGCACTAACAGACTTGAAGTATCTTAAACCGCTGAAGCCTCAAACATTCTCTGGGCATTTGTTGCTCCTGTAACATTTTCGCTCACTGTGGGCTCATTTTTTATTGCAATATAAAGTCCTGCAACTCTGTGGAAACGGCACGATCACGGCTGGAAGTAGAGAGAACTCAGAAATGTCTTCTGTGTTGTACGGCAGAGTTATAATGTCATAAATCATTTTTTAAAAAAAGAAAGAAAGTTGAATTCTTTTGATCATTTATTTAACAAGAACTTTTAACAAAAAATTGGGGAAAAATTTGAATCAAGTGCCCACATGTGTTATAAATACTGGGAAACTACGACTTATGATTTTAAGTTGTTTCCATTCATGTCTCCTATCTGCTTGTTTTATGCACTTTAGTTTAGTTGCAAAAACCTTGTATGTTGGCCACATGACTGTTACAGCTGAGTGTCTTCCTGGTTGTGCAAAGGAGTGGAGACTTTTTTAAACAATTTGGTGAAAGCAAATGTTCTATATTTGGCAAATTTCTAAATAAAACTTAGAAAATATCGTGATTTTGATAGAATTTCACAATTTTTTTTAACCTGAATTTTGTCCACACAACATGTTTGTTGCAGCTGAGTCACTACTAACTTCCTGTTTGTCTTTTGTAATACACAGAATTTGGTTAGAGCAAAGGGAAAACAGTGATTTTGATTTAAATTTCACAATTTTAAGCTTAGATTTGGTGTCCCAGTGGAACAACATGTCACCGATAAGTAGCTCACTGTCAGAAAGGTAATTCTACTTTGTCTTTCTGCAGTTTCTGGCTGACAAATGGTGTCATTTTGGCGATTAAAAAAAAAGTAAGATAACATTTTCAGGGAGTTAATACAGCTATTATTAACATTTACGATGATGGAGACAGTGACAGAGGCCCCGGCGATCCTTTGGAATTTGTGTCTGACTTCTGCTAACATGGAGGAAAGGATTATTTGTCTGCATCCAATCGTGGAATCATTAAAATGTCTTTAGACAAGAACACATTATTGAAAATCAATAGGGAAGCCATTGCTCATGTGGAATGGGAGCTGCAGTATAAGCACGGAGACATTTTTATTTTCTAATGCCCCCGCTGAACTCCTGAACCCACATTATCCATTTCCAGTCAGTCCAAAATATTGTTCTTCTCTCTGATCATTTACATATGCATCAGACTGTTATTATTTCTATTATGATTATGAGACCCTTGCCTCACATCCGTTCCAAAGAGCACTTAGGGGGTAATTAGGTGTAAAGCTCTGCAGAAATAAATGCCATATATGGAGTGATGCTCATTTGACTTCTCAGTATTACACATGGTTGCATATTACTGTGGGGGTTTCTCTTTTTTTTTTCTACCCCACCCGTCTGAATCACTTTCGGTGTCTGTCTCTGTTTTTCGACCGCATCTCATTCCCTTCCCTCCTCATTCCTCAGTCATCGAGAAACAACAGTTCATTACGTCACGTGTGCTGATTTAACTCCACCAACAGTGACAGTGTTTTATTAACCCTCTCCAGGCTTCTGAGATATGAGGGGAGGAAGCAGGATGAGAGACAGAAAGAGTAAGAAAAAAAAGGGAAATACCAAGAGAGAGTGATGAAAAATGGCCAAAAAAAAAAAGAGCAAGTTTCTCTCTGAGGGGAAAGGCTCAGTACGACTGAAAATCTATGTAAGGACAATCTCTGATGTTTCCTAATCGGCCCTTTGTAGCTTGATGGAGAGTAAAATAGCCTAATCTACTGTACACTGCTAATCCTTAAACTATTCACCACGCTGGGAGAATACAGTACACAAGTGAAATAAAGCTATAAAAGGACAACAACGTCCCTTTGCTGTAAAAGTAGGCCAAGTCGAAAGTGCTACAAACTTACATGAGGAGAAAAAAAAAAAAAAAGCACCAGAGGAAGCCGGAGCTGACATCGAGGTTTGGTGACAAGCTGCAAAATAGTTTACATTAGAAACATGGTGTTTCATTTAGTCCGATAAGCTGAGTTCAGAGGTCTTTATACGGGGCTCAGCCTCCCTTTGCTGTCAGTACAAAGCCAAGCTCGGAGGAGGGGGAGGAGGAGAAGGAGGAGGAAAAAAAAGAAGAAGGGTAGGACGGCGTCTAATTAGCTATGTAAATCCCACACACTGACGGATTGAGTCTTGAAATGAAATTGGTCCTTTGGATCTTCTCAGCTTCTTCTTCATTTTTTCTTTTTTTTTCTTTTAATCTCCGCCAATGTGACCAGCTAAGCAGGGGTGGCTTGAAATGGTGAACAGAGCAGATGGAGAGGTTTCTTTTTAGAATCAGTCCAACTATAAGACCCCAGCGAGCAGTTATCCATACCCTTGCCACACACACTCTCACGCCCCTTTTTTTACGCAACGTACGCTTAAACACTAGGCTGAGGTTTCATCAGTTTTCTGTCCATTACAGCTCAGTGGTTCGACAGGGCTCCTAACCAGAGGTCTGAAGCTGTTACTGCTTGCTTCTGCAGAAAAGACACAGGGATGTCTACGGCATCGCAGCCTGCAGGATGTGTAGTAGATACAGTCTTATGTGTGTATAAGACGCCAGAAAAATCTCAACCTCAATGATTTTCGAGCTGACCAAGGTATAATCTCACTTATTGTAAGCCTAATTCCGTTATGCAGCATATCTAACAACTTAATTTCTAAACTGCTCGCTTTTGCCAAGAAATCATTAACCTCAAACAGCGTGGCTGAAATCCTAGCAGTGGCTGTGGTGGGTTTTTAGGGTCCACAAGGGCCAGGGGTTAGGAGTAAACCATGTAACAATCCAAACTGTGGCTGTACATTAAAAAAAAAAAAAATACCGGCCAACTCAATTTTCCCCCCTAACGTCTAATCCTGAATACTTTAGGGTGCTGTCTGAGAAACAAGCCTCACATTGTAATAAAAAAAAGCTTAAATCCTGGTGGTTTTGAAAGAGCACGTTGTTGCCCTCTCATAAAAGCTTGAATGTAATTGGACCAGTGCGTGTCCCTAACCCCGGCAGATCAAAGGTTAGCAAAGCAGGTACTCATTTAGCATGTCAGGGATTAGTCGGCTCAATACACTGGTTTGGCACGGAAAGTGTCTGGATCAAAGTTATGTCCTAATACATGACTTGTAATTAGGTTCTCGAGAGGAGAAAAAAAAGAGGAGAGGAGGAGCGGAGAGGCATTTCGAGGCTTGACGTTGATGAGTTGGAGCTGTGCATGACACAAGGCAGCCCCAGTGGAAAGCCTTCAGGTTTGTTTAGGGAGAACTGACATCGCTAGAAGTTGCCATATTGCAGCATTTGGAGACGTTCCATCTGTCCGCACCGCTGCACACTCCGTTCGAGTAATAAAGATTGATTTAAGTGTTATGTAAACTGTTATACGGCGAGGGCACAATGTAAACCCATGCTAAAAAAGAAAATATATCCACGATGTACACAGCACGTCTCAGTCATAACACACAAATGCTCACTAAAACGCAACCTTTGCTATCGCAGATGTCCGTCCCCCAACAAGCTTTTTTTTTTTTTTTTTATCAAGCTAGAGGAAACATGCAGCAAAAAAAAGGCAGAGTAAACTAAATTTTCATGCTACTCTGAATTGGGCTTTACTTGGTTCCATGAAGTAGCTGCCTACACATTAATTTTGTAAACCGAACATGGTGTAAATGAGAACAGTGGGCATGTTAGTTAATTGCATGTTATAACACTGTGGGTCTTATTTTAGGTTTCCACTGAAAGCAACAATATAGTATTCACCAAATGAACTCCCTAGCTCTGGCAACATCACCAAAGCAGGTCAGATGGATCAAGAAAAGCTCAAACTTGACAATAAAGTGAAACCAACAGCTGACCCAAACTGTAAAGTTACTTCCACTCACCGTACGCTGGCAGTTACCGTACCATAACTAATACTGATATGTCAGGTCTTTTTAGCTCACACTTAGTTTTATCTCTGGAAGAAGAGGATTAGATGTGTCTCCAGGTTTTATTTTGGTATTATGAAGCAAGTGGCAATGAATAGGAATCACACCTCTGCCTCTGTTTAAAGTATTTAAAAGCAGATCAAAAAAATCCACTTGAAGCCAATAACTAAGTTTTCTTTATTGCACTTGGATGACAAAAAAAATAATGTTTCAGAGGGTTTACTCATGTCTTAAATTTGCTGCAGCATACAGGTTTGGGAAAATCTACACTGATCATCCCCAACCTTAAAAACTACTGACCGATGAAGGAAATAACACTAATCATCTTGATGCACTGCAATGTTTTGCTGGAAACTTCTTGTGTTTATGTTGATCTATACCACCTACATAAACATTGTTGTTTAGGCAGGCAGCAGCAGTCCCCTTCAGCTGGACAATGAGCCCTGCTACAAGGAAAAAACTGCTCAGGAAGAGCTCGAGGAACACGACAAAGAGCTCAAGCTGTTGACCTGT
>NW_007578763.1:84779-87508 GCF_000690725.1 Stegastes partitus
CCAGGAAGTAGCAAAACCCTGGCTTCATTTTCTCAGTGCAGAAACCAACGGGTGACGTCACGGTAGCTACGTCCATCTTTTATACAGTCTATGTAAAACACCAAATGAGCATGTTAGCACGGTAAAGAAACCTGCTTTTTAGCTGAGGGGGTCTTTAAATTTGGACGGAATTGGTGGACTGATGAGGTTGACAAAAAATAAGCGATTGGAATTGCGCTCATGTGGACCTAGAAGCAACCCTCCAACCGTATGTAGAAATGCATCAGGTATTACTACTAGTTATAATCAAAGGTAAAAGCATAACCGAAGTGGTACCATTTCAAACTGCCAAGTATGGCAAGAGAGGCCTCATATTTCAGATTAATACTTTACTGTCTTTGTGCTGTTTACTACCGCAGCGTAGTAAACAGTATAAACAGTGCACCCTTACAGGAAGATATGACGTGAAGTAATTAGATGTTACAGTGCAGCATCACCAGCACGCTTAAAAGTTATTTTTACAGTCGGAGGTGATACACGACCATCCTAAACTAAAAGCCTTATCCTTCCTCTGCCCTGCTCAGTAAGTATACGGCTGCCCACATTTTCAAAGGCAAGATGGTAAATCAGCTGTGAAGACAGTGACAGCTGAGGATGTTGTGAGTGTGTGTGTGTGTGTCCCCGTGTGTGTTCATTTACACACTGTATACATGTGCAAAGGTTCATATTTGCCTGCGTGTGTTTGAAGTGGGTGTGGTGTCTGAGGACGGCAGACGAGACGGGGATTCATCCTGTCTGACTGCAGCTTATCACCGGACTGGCTGTCACCTAATGAGATATCAGCAACCCTGCATTTAAAAACGTGGAGGACAGAAAACACATGCAAACCCGGCAGACGGAGGTGAGCTAACCAGCGGTTTGTCTAGACAACTTCAAAGTGTTTTCATAACAATAGTTAAGTTAAAACTGTCTAGAATGGTTTTCTTATTGATCTGTGACCTTTGAAGTTAAGGTGAAAACACACAAATGGGAATATTTTCACTTCTCTAACATGGAATTCACGGGACCACCTCCCACTACTTTTTTTAAATGTGTGGTTGCAAGATAAAGGGTTAATCTAAATCAACAAATTAATAAGTTGGAAAAATTATTTTGATGGGATGAGTTGACACGATAATGTTGGTATTTGCATTAACTTAATAATGTGTGTTATTTAAACTCAAATTTCTGCATCAGTTGAATAAAAATTCAGGTTGAGGTGATCAATACTCAAAAATGTAACTCACCTGTTCCTACTACTTAAATCAATGCAAGGTTGCAAGATTTAAAAAAACAATACTAAAAATTGGCAAGCCTTATTTTGGTGAGTTGGGCTGACGTAATAATGTTGGTGTTTGTGTCAACTTAAAATCGTGTAATTTTAACTTAAACTTCTGCAGTACATGATTGAAACCTGCCGGTTCGCGTCCCNTTTAGGCAGGCAGCAGCAGTCCCCTTCAGCGGGACAATGAGCCCTGCTACAAGGAAAAAACTGCTCAGGAAGAGCTCGAGGAACACGACAAAGAGCTCAAGCTGTTGACCTGTTCTCCAGCCTCCAATGAAGCATCCGGATTGGGACCCACAGGACCCAAAGGATCTGCTGCGTCCCAGTGCCAGACACAACAAGAGATGTGGCAGAGATGTTTGACAGTGTGACAGGTACCTACATAATATTAGATTAATATATTATTATTTTTATATTAGTTAATATTATTAATATTAATGTTGTGGCTGAATATTTTATGTAGAAAACATATGAATTCTTTAGTACCAATACATTAACAAGAGTCTACAGCTATGCTAGCAGCTCTGTGAGGCTGTAATTACGCACTCCGGTTCTATTGGCTAAAAATGAACATCGGCATACTTACATGAGCTCAATGACAACAGCATTTTAGCATTCTCACGTTTAATATTTTGCATTAAGCATAAGCACAGCTGACGTAAATATTACTTGTTTTATAGGTTTTTAGTCTCAAGCCAAAGCATTGATCTAACAAACTGACAAACAGAAATCTGACATGATGAAAATAGGGATACAAATCACCAGATTTTGACCAAATGTAATGTATTTTTTTAGGAATATCTCAAGAGCTGTTGAGACTTAAGACTCAAAACTACAAACAGGGCTCTCATGTGGCACTGGAGCAAAAGATGGAGGATCAACAAAGTTGTCACAATACATCAGCAGGGAGCCATGAGACCAATCCTCATGCTGATGCTGATATTTCACTTGGTAAGTCACCTTTTTTTATTTTTTCTTTTAACCAAACTCATTAGGGTTCATCCTTTGGGCACCGTGGTACTTAACTTTAGACCAACTCCAGACATTTATGTTATGTGTTATGTATTCACAGTCCCTCTTTGGTCATTAATTAAATCTAAAAACTCATCTCTGCGTGTCATATTTGCATATTTAAAATTTTTCCATAAAACTAATCCTTTCATGCCTTAAAGTGGCTTAGATGAAAGTTGAGCACACCAGCTCACCTGTGACTACACTTCTGTAAAACTACTCTATGCTACACAATAGAAAGTTGTCATGTTAAACTAATTCATCCATATGTGTTCGAACCACAAACAAATTCTAAAAAATAGTAATAACAATGCAGAAAGCCCCACGCTACAAGTTGACAGAATTTGTACCTGTAGTTTGTAATGTATGAAACTGGCTGTCTGAATATGTTTTTAAGATGGTCAGTGGTGTACTG
>NW_007578763.1:89798-115967 GCF_000690725.1 Stegastes partitus
ACGTTGTGTTTTTTGGTCCCAATCATTAGTAAGTGTTGATTAAAAATGCATTTGACTATCATGAAAGAGTAAGGTCATTCCCCCAACTCAACATATCCAGTTGGTTAAATGGAATTTCATTTGAAGTTGTCATAATTCAACAACACTGATGCAAAGTGTTTTTAGCTCTTCTGTAATGTACTGCATTACTTGCTGAAGATTTTTTGCATTTCCACTGTCATCAAGAAACAGCTAAGCTCTATCACGTTGACATTACTCCAAGCTCACTCTGAGTTTAGTCATTACAAAAGGGAGGAAGCAGGACTACAAATGCTCGGAGACCAATGAGCCATGTCCGCACACTGATCTTCCTAATAGCAAGAATGCCCAAACCGCGGCGACAATGAGTGACAGTCCATATTCACAGGATCATCCCCATTAGCCCTCATTCTGCTGGTATCCATCTCCACATTCCTCTGTAGGCCCGAGTGTCAAGGCTGCGCTAAATGTGATGTATT
Source organism: Stegastes partitus (assembly GCF_000690725.1). Lineage (NCBI taxonomy): Eukaryota > Metazoa > Chordata > Actinopteri > Pomacentridae > Stegastes > Stegastes partitus. Next base: position 90,296 of record NW_007578763.1, read on the forward strand.
AGGTGCCAGCAGGTAAACAGAGGCTACACTGAAATGTTATTAGCGCCCACTACGAGAGGCTTTAATGGGGATCCAAATAAAGAATAAAGGACGGAGCATGTGTGGTGGAGTCAGTGGATTACTACATGGCGTTGAGGGGCTTTCTTTCCAGAGACAAGGGGACTAAAAGAGGGGATGCTGCCAAATGCCGCGAGATCCCAGTTGATGCTAAAGATCCAAACGGAGCGACGAGACCTAATCGCTGTTGCTGAAAGAACGGAAAAATGCACGTGAGTGTTTATGAAGCTGATGTTTTCCCAGCCCATCTGGAGCCATCGTAGTCCCGTCTGTTGACCTCTGTCGTGAAGCAAGTGGCTGATGCAATGGCTTTGCTTCTGCCTGACAAAGATGGAGTGGAAACTAGGGAGTGAAATAACAAAGAAGCCCTAGATTTTGAATCCTGGTGTTATTAAGATAAACACATAAATAGTTTAGTAATTTGTTGGATATTTTGCAGAGGAGTCAAAGGATCCTTTCAGGAGGATTCAGGACTAATGTCAGCTCTGCTCCAATGCAGTCAGTTTATGGAAATGCAAGGACGATATTATTTCAACCTTTGGTGTTATTATTGACCGCAGCTGACACATCAGACAGCCTCGTCTCCCTCTAAAGTCCACATGCCCACCCCATCGCTGCCATTAATCACGGCTAACAAACACTAAGCTTTCCCAAATGCGCCGGACACGCCTGTGAAAAGCCTCATCCAAAAACACGCTCTGACCTAAACTCCAGGATTTCCCAGGTGTTCGGGAGGCATGACATCACACGGCGTCCACGTGAACACAATGAGGACTTTGAGAGGCGAAAAACAGTCGGCAAAAAACAAGCCCCTAAACCATACATCAACCAAAAAAAAAAAAAGGGCCCCTTCTAAATAATATGGAAAGCGGAGATGAGAGCCAAAGCAGCTGAATCCAGTTAACGCCTGGAAAAAATTATAGAAACATTTGACGGCTTGGTGGAGGGAGGAGGGGCCGCCAGTGTCTGACAATTTGGAGGGGTGTGCTGACAGCTGAGGGGGGGGATATATATTCAAAGAAACAGCATTCTTTCTCACAACGTGACTCTGTGTAGACATGGACTCCTAGGTTGTCTATTTTTTGATGCCGGGACTCTGGAAACAACTGGGTGTTTGTGTACGAGCCATAAGCTGTCAGCTTTACCTTATTAAAATGTCATTGACTCTTAAACTGCATATTTATGCAGTGTTAACCAGCGCCTGATGGCAGAGCTCGCATATAGTTTCGTTCTGGCTGGCAGGGCTGACTCAGACAGACTGTGTCACCCAGAGATAAGCTTTATTACACAATGTATGCACAGGGGCCTGTTTGATTGATGCTTCTCCATTATTATTATGTTCTGGCAAGGTAATGTATTCCAGGCTTCCATAAAAGACCAGTCCTAAATTAGTTGTGTCAAATTGTGGCGGCAGAGGTGTCGGCCCTATCTCTCCCTATCTGGGTTCCGAAATGAGGTTGTGCTGACATTGTGGTGGCGGGCAGAAGGTGATGTTGGGTGCAGCAGTGGGAGACTTTGCAAACCCTGGATTTCTTTCCCATTAAATGATAGCTTTTTTTTCGCCCCCCTCCTCCAGTCTCTATGTAAAATAGACTTTTCGCTTCACAGTTGTGGAGTATCAATTAAAAAAAAAGAGCGTCGAACCTTGTTGAGTGCCTGCTGATGTTTTAAAGCTAATAAGACTGGAAAAAGTGGATTTCCCTCCTTGTTTCTGGGTGTCAGAAGCATCTAAATCATCTGTCTAAATAGAAAAATAATGATTCCTTCTCGTGCATCTGCGTTCCCCATCCTCATCACATATGAAAGGGGGGAGTTGACGCAACCTTGACCAGTCTTACATTTTATCTCTCTCTGTCATCCTCGGAGCAGTAAAAAACGATATGAAAGGTTGCGACACCACGTTTTATTCTCATTTCCCCCTTTTCCTTTTGGCACCAGAGTGCGAAGGGGGGATCTCTTCTTGGTTAAAGCTTTGAGGTAAGGTGTGCGTATGGAATGTAACACTTTGACCAGGTTGAAAATTGGAGGGAAATTGAGAACGCGTGGCAACGCATACACAACACACCGGTGCGGGTCTGCACGGGCGGAGGGAAGCGGTGCGTTTGGGCCGCCGAGGTGAACGCTCCTGGGAAACATCAACACACCTAACTATTAGCCCAGATGTGTTTCTGTTTCGATTGTCAGAGCAGTCACATCTGTGTGTGTGTGTGTGGGAGTCTGGATGTGTATGAATGTGTCAGTTTCCCAGCATATGAGGCGTGTGTGTATACGTGTCCGTCTGTGTGTACGCTATTTGTCTGCATCCTCGCTGGTGCTGATGGATCTCAGTTAATGTTCTGCAGCACTGGGACTCTCATCAGTTAATAGCCTTAGCAGTTTCGCCCAGTTACGAGTCCAGCCTCCAAGCGAGGGCCCGGGATGGTTGCATTTCTAACCGTTGAGCAACATTTACTGCTTTGATGGCTTTGCTCGCTCCGCAGTGATTAACTTTAAGTGACTTTGTTGTAAAGATAGAGTTTAAGACTCCGCAGATGAATGCTGCACTGGCCCAACCCAAAAGACAAAAAAGAAGAGGGTTAAAATATAGAAAGCTTTGAATCATTAATGCATTTTAGGTTTGTGCACAGACACCTTGCAACATTATATGGCATCCAGTGACAGAGCCAGACATTTTTTTTTATAGATTTGGCCAGGCTGAGACTATCATTACCAGTGGAGTAGCAAATCTCTTTTTACTTCTGATTTCTGTTGTTTCGCAAATTGGTGGAGGCTAAATAATCCATCTTTTTGGTCACTTGCTTTTATCATTCACTAGTCCCGCTTCGCCAGCCCATTCTGTAAAACATAATGATCTAGCTTTCATTGGCATTCTCCTATAGCGGGAACAACTGACTGGTTTGTATTCATTTGAACAAATCACAGTCGTTGTGGGTGGGGCTAAGCAAAGCTTCAGTGTTTCCTCAAATCAGGGACGGCCGGAGTAGTTGTGGTGGAATATTTGCACACAAAAAGATGAACACTGTCAATTAGTTTCAGTGTCATTGTTGTGCGGTCGGTTGCTGCTTGGAGGTTGTTGTTGCTGTCAAAGGGGGTAGAAAGCCGACTGAGATAATCGGCTAATGCCAGGCATATACCCGCCATCTACGCCCAGTGAGTCAGACCAGTCATTCACTGAGGCCAACTCTGCCTCCTCAAAGCTACGTTCCTGTACAACTAAACTGCATTCTATTCTGTACAAGATGTAATTTTGCGATTTGGTAGGAATGTATGCAACTGGACTTTCATCCATGAGACCAGGGTTTGCATCCAGTATGGGAGCAATATTCACAAGTTTCTTTACTTTATTTCTTGTTTACTTTCAGTTCTCACTCTCTGGTTAGGTTTAGGCACAAAAACTCGGGTTAAGTGTCGGAACATATCACACTTATTTGACACTATTGCAGCGAAAATTACTTTTTAGAAGCTTTTTTTTTTTTTTGGTTGGGTTAAAATACGACCCTTTTAAAACATATTTGAAGCTTCTGCTTAATTTTTGGAGTTATTGGGATGTTGAGTCCCATCCCATTCTATATATGATTGGTTGGCTGACAGGAGCGACAGTAGAGCAACAAAGTAAATGGCAAAGATGTGTTTATTTGAAACATTTCCCCCAAAACCTAATTGAAAATGCAGTTTAGTCGTATTGGAACCTACTTTTGGGAGACTGGGTTGCTTATGTACACTATGAGGTCTGGATGACCCATCCATCCATTATCTATACACCACTTAATCCTCACTAGGGTCGCGGAGGGCTGGAGCCTATCCCAGCTGACTCAGGGTGAAGGCAGGGGACACCCTGGACAGGTCACCAGTCTATCACAGGGCTACACTTAGAGACAGACAACCAAGCACACTCACATTCACACCTACGGACAATATAGAATCACCAATTAACCTCAACATGTTTTTGGACTGTGTGAGAGGAAGCCGGAGAACCCGGAGAGAACCCACGCTGCACGGGGAGAACATGTAAAAAGATTCCGGTGCCCCCATCCGGACGCGAACCAACAACTTTCTTGCTGCGAGGCAACAGTGCTACCAACTGCGCCACCCTGCAGGGTTTGGATGATATTAAGCTCATTTATGAAACTCTCATTGATTGAAAAAGAATTCAAATCTTGGATGGTTGTTTCAAGTCGACTTTAGTTTAGAGTTGCGGTGGCCACCCCAGGACACCTCTTGGCCTTACCCCTAATTTGCAACATGGCAAAAAGAAATACAAGTGATCCTAATCTTTTCTCCTTTTTTAAAACTTGAAAAGTTTCATGTGCAACAACACGCAGCTTATTGTTGTACGATTGTGGCAACAGCTAGATTCCAAAACTTGGTGACTGTGACGGATGAAGCAACTCTTCGATGTGATCCAGATTTTAATTCAGGACATCAAATTGGCCCTTTTCAGACGTGGGATATGTGACATTACAAGCTTCATCAATCTGTTAAAGTGACACCATTCTGTCATGCACACATAGGTCATTTTTATATGAATGCGCCTCACGACTAAATTCAGACGGACCCTCAACAATGATGGAGAGAGTCATATTAAGTGTGTAATGGTTGTCATACACAAGGGAGTGGACTGTACATGAAGTGACGTGTTGTGCATTCCTTTTTATATGCCACTGCATGCAACTCAGACTTTGACCTGTTTGGATTTCATTTTTTATGAAAAAGTGACGATAGTGTTCCTTCAAAATATAGGGAAGGGAGCTAAAGTCATGAGTCATATGGATATTTGTCAGCCTAAGAATGCAGTAGAATAATATCTTCTGTGGCTCCTGAAAAGCTCTGTCAAGTCCGACAAACTTCTGTTGTCGTCAGAGTTATCGTAAAAGAAAGCGCATTCTGAGTTTGTGTATTTTAAAAGTGTTTTGTGACCCATAATTGAGACTAAAAGTCAGGATGTTTCGCTTCTGGTGTATATTCTAATCATCGGTTTTAATCTTTTTGTGTTCAGCCCTTAAACTTTGCGGAATTTCAACACTAAATCCAAGCAGCAACTTTTCAACAAAGATTTAAGACAAAAAAAAAAAAAAAAATCTTTTCCATCTAAAGGCTTTAAATGGCAAAGATCATTCATGATGCAGTTGCTTCTGAATGTAGGAGCTTTTTCTAGGCTGAATGGAGTTTTTTCTTGTCTTTGTGGTGTCTTCTTAGTTCAGAGTGCTTCAGCTGTAGCAACATCAGCGATCAATCATAATCAGTAGCTCCCAAAGAACACCCAAATCACTGAGGTTTCCACAGTCTCCTAAATAATCCTCATTAAAATTTTGCATACAAGTTTTGCAAAGGGTAAAAATAACTCAGCCACACTGATCATCAAACTGTTCAAGATCCAGGAGTGTTTTTTGTGCATTCATACAATTATCAAATAATAAAACAAGCTTACATGTCTTGTCTTTAGCAGCTTTATTTGGAAATATTTAGAGATACATAGATGTAAGATGCAAATGTGTGGTATTTTTTGTGATCTATGAAAACTGCCACAGGAATGTAAATAACAATTTTGCATCAAATGACTCCCTGAGTCTCCTGTTCCAACATGAAGCTGAGGTCTGAGGTCACTAATTGGCACCACACTTAAAAAAAACACACTGTCAAACCTTCATCTCAAACCTGTTTTTAGGTAAATCAGTAGCCCTGTTGCATGCTGAACTAACTTGGCTCTGCTCAAAGGGAACAATTATAGAGTTTTACACACACGACATAACTAAAGGTCTGATATTTGAAGCGGAAATACCTTAATAGTACTGCGACAGACAGCAATTGCTATATTTTTAAAACTCCAAAAACAATCATTTCTGAACACTGATGGCAGAGAGGTAAAAATAAAATAAAAATTTCAGCTTGTTGCTGCCTCTTGATAACCGGTGTGTGCCGCAGCTAACAAGGCGCTGTTCACGCTTCGGCTCTTATTAACGAGTCATCCAAGGCGGAAATTTAATTAGACTTCTGAGGTGTTTGTCAGTCAGTGGCCGAGAGCTGAGCTGATTTCAAGAGCCGCTGCCGGGGCCCAGCCACTGACGTTAACAAATAGTGTTCATTACAAATTTTCCGTCTGACCAGGCAAGATCTTCTCTGATGTAAATATCGGCGGTGTGAGCTGAGAGGCTGGCGTCCTCACCTATCAGTGAAGATTAAAAAAATAAAGCCGCCTTATCAGCTGCGGCAAGTTTATTGTCCAAGTGACAGAGAAAAATCACCCCAAAACATCATTTCCTTCTCATCAGCCCTGTTAGGTAATGCAATTTAAAATAGGACTTTGTGGTTATGTGAAGTATTTAGACATATTTTCTTTCTTTAATATGACATAACGATCAAATAGCTGCCTTGGAGTTAGTATTTTATTCCTTAGCACTGAGCTTTTTTGGTATATTTTGCTGCTTATCTGCACTGCTCGGTGTGTATGTCTTCCTCGTGCCTCAGGACATCTGGTGGCGACATCAGAAGTAAGCCGATCCCTTCATACGTCACCAGAAACACACTCTCAGGCACACTCTCGCTGCCAGTCATCCCGGTTCTCATGACCTCTCTGACGAGGAGGGCCGAGCTCAGGTGTTTTCAGAGTGTGTGGTTTCCAGCCCGGGATGCACCTGAGACTTGAAAATGTCTGCAATATGACAGCCAGTTAATATCACAGAATACCTCGTAGATGATCCGGGAAAAGACGGAATGTCTGTGGGGTAAAAACGGAGAGAGATCAATCTCTTGCTAGTCACTTCAAGCATCCATTTGTCACAAGCAATGGAGCCCCCTTCTCCAGAGGTAAGGCAATATCCGCCTCATCCAGCGCCACTGGTCTTGTCTGCTGCTGCATCTCTGCTCATACACCCTTTGGAGAGTTCATTAACGGGAAGAGGAGGGGTCTCTGAAAACAGTCTCCCTCCATACATCATGCCGCAACACCTCCAGGCTTCCTGACTCTTGACAGCAGCCCGTCATCCTCCGTTTTTGCTTTCACAAAGAATTATTCTAACTATGCGCCATAATCACCCGAACTGTTTGTCTTGGATGTCGCTCCAGCTTTCACATGTCCATCAGTTGTAAAAGCCGGTCTGGACTCACACCTCACCGCCGAGGCCGAGGACCACACAAAGCCTCGGCTAGACGTCTCAAGAGTGGGATTTATATCGCTTTCAAGGAAAACAGGTGAGCACAACATGATCCAGCCAGTGGGTGATGTGTACTCACCGTGCGATGTCACACTCCCAAGGAGTCGCTTGAAAATGGATCCGATTGCTGCGATGTCGTCAAAGAAACGAATAAAGTCCCAGTTGTGGTTGCGCAACATGCCTTAAAACCACAGCAACACATATTTAGTGCTAGCCAATATAATTTCCATATGGTCTGTGATGTTTTGTCAGTTATTTGACATGAAATATAGTCATTTGCCAAGAAAAAGACTCCGCATATACTGTAATACATCAGGCTGAGGATATACAGTAAAGTCATACCGGTGTTGCAGTCAGGCAGAAATACACCTGATTCAACAAATGAGTGCTTTAATCGATTCTGCTCGGGCCTCCATCGTGGTTTTACAACGGCAAACAGCGTGAAGATATTCCGGCCAGATTGCGGGCCCCAACCCTCAATCCCACACGATTTCAGGCTCCGTTAGCAACACGGTTAATTCGTACTCGCAGTTGGCGGATCTGTGCTTTGTGATTAGCCTGCCCTGCGGTGGCTAAAACAACCCACATCCTAGCTGTCTTCTGTGGATGTACGAGCAGATACTTATCTGCAGGAAATGGCAGATCAGACTTCCACATATTGCTTTTTAATGAACACACCACGGTGCTGTCCAATGGCGCTGTAATGGGCTCACATGTGACGCATCATCTGTGCCGGTCATTTGGACGCTAATGTCAATCCCATATCGCACCAGTTTCCATGGTTTGGCCTCGTCCCCAGAACAAAGCAGCGGGTCAAAAGGTCAACGTGGGAGATATTTGTTTTTGGACTTTATGAGTCTTTGTGTAATGATGCTATCATGACTTCCTGCAGCCTGGGAATTAAACTGAAGAATACCGAGGTATGAAAGGAACAAGAAGGCATTTATTGATACCTACAGTGTGTAAAATATAGTGTCTTAATCAGCTTCTTACACTAAATGATGGGGTACTTCATGAACCCAATTTTGTGCCAAAGTTAGAAAAATTTTGGTCATTTTTGCACAAGATAAACCTGTATTTGTGTTTTATTTCCTTGCTGTTATTTTTGGTTTGAAGTTGAAAGAACTCTGTTCACATAGCGACACTTCGTACTTCTTTACACTGACGGGATATTTCAATGATAGTTGTTGAGGTTGTTTCCACACAGTCATGATCCAACATCAGGATGTTTGTTTTTTTCCCCTGTGAACTATAAATTTGATTGTTGCGAATTCAGTATTATAGATAAATACTTTATATATTTTGTTGTTATTTTTTAATGGCCAATTCTAACTAGTCGTATTTAAGGAGAACGAAAACCGAAATCAGAAAAATGAAAATCTTGGCCTCCAAATTTTTGACCTCCAACGCCATATTTGGTTGAAATGATTTAGTTTATTTGTTTAATCAAAAGAGAAATTTGCAGCATTTATTTATGTTGGCTAGTTATTTATTTATTTTTGAGTGGCAGCCAGTTGCAGCGACTCCTACCCACTTTCTGTGTTTTATTTACTTTGGTTTTTCTTCGATCTTTTTAATATTTTAATTTCACACAGCTATACCACATTTGTACGGGAACAGTGGAGATGCAGATGGCATTTTTGTTGGTCCGTTCTTTGCCTTTTTTGCGAGTTTTTGGGGTCCGTGTCTGGTAAACTGTTGAGCTGTTGAGCCATGGCCCTATTGTTTTTTTGTTTTTTTTCATGAACAGTTGTTGGCGCTGAGCCAGGCGAAGCCACCATCGTGGGAGAGACTGGACATCCCCGATGAGCTGGAGGAAGAGGGGATGCGGGGCAGGAGTGAAGCGTTGGGAGAAGAAGAGACGCTACAAGCCGTCTGTCCATCCATCATCGTGGGAAACCTGAAGTCTCTCCCTAACGGATGGAAGAGCTAACAGCTAACAGCTAACAGCGCTGACCCAGCTGCAGTGGGAGTATCGGGAGTGCAGCTTCATGTTGTTCACGGAGTCATGGCTGAAAAAACTCACTCCGGACTCGTTCATAACTCTGGACGGATTTCACCTGGTCAGAGCGGACCTGAGCTTAAGGGAGAGCGGTAAGAAGAAAGGCAGGGGAGTCCCCATGTATGTGAATGAGAGATGGTGTAATGCTGGCAAGTTAAAGTTAAAGAGCAGCACTGCATGAAGGATGTTCAACTGTCGGCGGGTGGTTTGCGGCCGTTTTACCTGCCGAGGGAGTTTTCGCATGTCCTGGTGATTGCGGTTTACATCCCCCCTCGGCTGATGCTGCTGCAGCCTGAGAACTCCTCCATAGTTTCAATTGCAAACATCACACCCTCAGTCTCTGATCGTCATCTCTATTGGATCACATAATTGGTCAACTCCTAACTTGAAACCGTCTTCAAAGGTTTTAAATACTGATTTTACTCTCATGTTAAAATAGTCCAGATGTGAAACCCTGCTGAAATTTCCACACAGGACAACCATGTCTCCAATATTCGTGTACAGCTTTAACACAATTTCATTTTGAAAGAAACATATTTTCTGACTGTAGTGAAAAAGACTTTTTGTCTGAAAGATCCACTAAGTCTGCACAAAAGGACATTCTGAAATGAAAATGATTTCGTGTCCTCTCTGGGACTGTACTTCTTGGACCCAAATTTCATTTTCATTTGTTTAATTTTTAATTTTACTCACCGTTTTTTTAGGTTTAGGACAATTCCATGCTTCTGCTGGCCCTTTAACAATGATAACATGCTATTTCTTGGTTTCATGGTTAAGTCTAGGCAGCACAAATGCATGGTTAAGTTTTGGAAAATAGCATGGTGTGGGTTAAAATGCAACCCTTTCACACTATGTTTTAAGCTTCGTCTCCATTTTCTGGGTTACCATGGTGACGAGCCCCACCCATCTAATCGAAGGTAAGACTGGTTGGCTAAAAATGCGTAAAGCAATCAAATAAATAGCTACAAACAAACATAACACAGCTCAAAATACGTTTCCCTCAAAGCGTATTTTCACTTTATTGTATATGAGCATCATTTTTGGAGTCAGGGCTGATTTGAGGGACTCAAAGTGCTTTACTGCCTCGACACTGAACCTCAAAGTCACCATGATTTTGTTTTTCCACTTGACAAGTGCATCTGGAGATTAATTTGGACAATTGTTCTCCTGATTGCGGCGCAACATAGCGAGCCATATGTGCAATTAACCTTTTTATACCCACACCAGCTTGTCTTTAAACCTGATTACTGGCCTGCAGAGATGGACATAGAGACGCGGAACCCCTCTTAGCCGCTAACAGGACCTCCCTCCCCTCCTTCCCTGCCTGCCTCCTTCATAATCAGCTGCATCCTGCTGCCTCTCGGAGGAAGGAATGTGACACACAATGTGACACAAAATGCACTACGGGCAAGCTGCTGTGTGACTCACTTTCGGACACAACAGCACACACTCCGTAGAAGGAGGCTGTTTAATCTTCTAAATCAATTTTTTTTTTTTTCAGGAATAACTAATGGCATCAGATTTGTAGGATATTTATTGGAACATCTACAAACCACCACAACGCCCTCCCATCTCAAGAAAGACATAAAACCCCTGATTATGTGCCATCTCCTCCTCTTCTGCCGCGGAAAACATCAGCAAACAAAACCGGAAAAGATAAAGCTTTGATGAATGGGGCGTAATTGCTTGTGCGCTTTATTCAAATTGGACGTATGTTGACATTTGGAGACCGTTCAGAGCAACAGGCCACTTCAGATGAGCATTAATCTGATTAAGAGGACGATTTATTTGGGTTTTCGTGCTCAATAGAAACCCCTTCCTGCTCGGCGCACAGCCTGCCAGCAGAGCAGAAGAACCCAACCTCGATGAATGGCCAACAGCTGTGTATATAGAACGAGTACATTTCCTCTCGCAAAAAAAAAAGAAAAAACACCCTGTTTCAGTTAAACACTGAGTCACCGCTCACACAGCATACAAGCATTTGAATTTGTATTCTTGCGATATAGTTTGTGCAAATCGGACTTCTCTGTAAACTTGGGATACATTTTGTAAAAAAAAACAGAAGGTTGGAATCATATTAGCAGTCTGAGAGGTAGGTGTATATTTTTAGGGGTTCTTCAAGTTTCTTCTAATGTTCCTAATTGAACTCCTAAGAGGGTAATGCCATTTCAATTTGATTCAAAACGAGACGGCTTTTAGGAGACGAGCGTTCGGAGCCAAGGCAACTCTGCTTGTGTGGAAATTTGTGACGCTGATCATAGCTCAGGCATGGAACATGTCGTAAATTATACCCATACAATTTCCACGTGTAAAAACCGGCATCTGTTTCTGGCCATGTTTGCCCCGTGGAGCATTACATATATTTTTTTGACAATATTTAAATATCCAGCATAAATTTTATCCATTTTATTTGCTATTAAAACAAGACAGATTGTCCAAATCTAAAAACGAATATTGTTCTGAATATAAAAAAAAGAAGAATTTTTATCGCCGTGGGTTTCAGGTCGAGAAACGTAAAGCTATAATATTGGCAGTAAAGATGTCTCCTCTAAACTGACAGCTCCCAAACCTCAGTTCATAAACCTGTCTAGAGATTATGTGCATGGCTGAGACGCGCAGTCTAACTACTTGGCCAGCTCAGCGATGGAAACAGTTCCTGCACGACTATATTCTCACTGTTGATGGTGCATGTGAGAACGCACAAGTCTACGGTATGGTTTATACATTTCTGTGAAACAACAATCACACGCAGATAATTCAGCCGCTCCTTGCTCGGCCTCGCCTTGGCGCTCAGTTCCCTGACAGCTCCCTGAGAATTTATTTTAACATGCAAAGCAAAGTGCAGGAACATATTGACAGTTTGTGTGTGTGTTTGTTCTCCCTTTTAAAAAAAAACAAAACAAAAAAACTAAAACCCCAACTTTGCAATCCAAGATTCCAAAAAGGCTGCGTCAGTGTAACCATAGTGCTGCAATTTGGATAAACGGCGAAGATGAAAGCCGAATTACGTTTTTACATGCCTTCTAGACTGCTTGCACATTTTTCTAAATGTCTGGGTATGTAATTACACACTAAATGCTGTGTGTGTGTGTGTGTGTTTTTTTTTTAAAGGAAGTATATGTGGCTGCACAAACATTACACCAGACTCAAAATGGGCACGTTTGCACCGGGCACGCCCCGGAGTTAGAGCCCCGACCCAGACGCCACTGATGACAACAGGGGTATTAGACTAATCAATGGTCTTTATCGGTGCTTATTAACTTTTTTTTTAGCTTAATAAAACAGCGTGTGACCCCTTCATCACAGATTTATTGTCTAAGAGTTTAGTAAATGTGATTTTCCTTTCTCAGGCTGTTTCATTTCAATTTGAATATCTGGCTGCTTTTAAAAATGTTTCCACTTCATGTGACTTTATCACTCCAAGATTTAAGATTTAAGAGTTTTTATGCTCTAACATTATGTGCAATGTGACTATTGTCGAGGCTGTGCAATAAATGAACAATTCTTTAAAACAAAAAAATGAAAATTTGAAAAAAAAAGTCTGAATGTCATAAATAGAAGTAGAAGTCTTTTCAACCTTTCAGAGAGAAATGTAGTTTCTACTCATTCATATCATGAAACTTACTGAATTTGATTTAATTAAAAACATTTCATCATTTGAAATAAAGTTTAAAACTCCCAGTTACATAAAACCCCTCAAACAGCTGTGACATTAAATGCTATTTACAAAGCAACAAATCAAAAAGAAGCCCGTGAAATTATTCCTTTTTAAACTTTCCTGGCCACTTTTATTGCACTGTGAGTATATTTTTCTATGAAAGTGATATTTTCAACATGTGATTTTACTCATAGGAGGAGTTTTTTATTGCAGTATTTTCATGTTTTACTCTGACATTTTCCTAAAGTGATATTTAGAATTTTAGATTTGTTTTTCTTGTAATACTTTATTTTTAAAGTCTGTTTTTTTCTCATTTGGATCTAATTCTCTCACCAGTGGGTAACACTATCCACTAAATCTAAAACTGCAGACTTTAAGAGGGGGGAAAAGCACTGTTTTGTATGGTGAAACGTCCCCTTCATCCCCATTAATCACGTCTGACCCCTCAGGTTTATCTTGCGACCTCTGGGTCTGGACTGACGGCTTGGAAACAGCTCTGCAGTTAGAACGACGCCTGAATAATGGCGTGAACACAGAAATACGTAAGCGGTGCGCTCACAGGAACTCCAGCAACTTTTTGAGCACAATTTGTCATGAAAACTCAGAGAACATAACTTTTTCTTTTTTCATTATTTTAGCGGTTTTAATAGGCAAGTGAAGCCGCTCGACCCCTGTGAGGGAATGCTGGATGTCATCACGGTTGGTTTGAGGGGGTTGAACATCTCTCCAGTGTCAGAGGAGACAGAGAAAAGACACGGGGTGTGATTTGTTAAATGCGGGACACCCCCCTTTGTATTGTTTCGACAACACGGGGGGACATCTGGCACCAGCAATGCAGCCCAGTGTTGAGGTCTCCATCCGCTTTCTCGAGCAGTGAGCTGTGCAGCATTGAAGCACTGCCTGCACATTCTCATGCTAATACCCAAAAGGCTGGAGCAGATGTGAAACATTTGGTTCTGTTCTTGTGCACTTGTAAAGAAGTAATGTGCCCCGTTATCATTATTTCACTTTTTTTGTTCTTGTATGTGTCATAAAAAGGAGTTCATGGCGGAGGCCATCTTCTTTGGTGGCCTCGGTCGGGCTGCATGTGGCCCGTCAGCGGCAGAGAAAGCCAGCGAACATTTGAGGGATAGTTTTGGCTTCTCAGGAGAGGCTGCTAAAGTTATTTTTGGGGCTGATGCACTGAGCAAACATCTAGAAAATTACCTCTGCAAGCATGACAGCAACCGTTGCGTGTGTGTTTGGTTTCATGTGTGTGTTTGCAGTTTGTGTGTGTGTGTTATAATTAATCAACACACTTGATGATGTGAATTCAACTGTGTTTGTTTCAGTTCATATTGTATATGTTCTTTTTGTGCACAGGCTCCAGCAGATATGTTCAAGAACTATGGCTGAAAAAATAACGTTTGAGCTTAACATTAAAAATGTACTTTTGTTAGAAGTTGTAAAAACTTCTATTTTAAACTCCACTGAGTTGGGGGAAAAAGCTTCTCCTTTACAATTAGAAGTACTTTTAATTAACCGTCTGAAACTGTCCAGTCATGTTATGAAGCATTATTAGATTTGAAATCCTGAACTCAAGATGAAGGAAAGTTATCAACTTTATTTCATAAAGTCAACATTATTATGTGAAACCAACCCATCAAAACAGTGTTAGCAACTTAAAAGATGCATCTAAACCAGCAAATTAGATTTGTTTTTAAATCTTACAACCATGCATTAAATTAAGAAATAGGACAGTTGGATTACATTTTATAACTGTGAACATCTCAATTTAAATATAGGTTTAAATCAGCAGAAGCAGACAGTTGAGTTGTTGTTACACATAATAGAAATTTGAAGATGTGTTTGTGTTATTTGTGCATCACTATAATGTGTATGTTTTTGTCCATGCAGCATTTCCTTCCCCCCCTGCAGGTGATTCTATCCTTGTTTTATACATAGAGATGCCCTTTAATTTGGCTGAACCGGGCTGTGTTGGTGCGCACACGCCCACCCGGAACACCATTGGCTCCTGTTTGCTTTCCTCCTCATCTCATTGGCCAGAGAGCTGCCTGTCAAGAAACTTGACGTGCGAGACAAGTTTACAACTCTATACACGTGCGGCTGGTACATCAGGGCTTGTGGTGGCATCCTGCGCACAGGCTGCATCACCTGCGTGCGTAAATCTCTGCGCGCTGCCTGGAAACAGCTTGTTATTTTCGGCCACTTCTGGGTTTCCTGCTTTCCTCACCTGTTCGCTGCAGGTATCACTTTGTGGCGGAGACAGAGGTGTTTTGTCCACAGTGCGCTTGTGGATGAAGACTCGGTCCTCAGTTTCTTCATGGCTAGAGGACTCGGTGATGTGCGCCTAGCATGGCTGAGGCTCCTGCGCCGACCACCCAGGGACCGGTATGGCTTTTAGCCGCATCAGTAGGCTGGACCCCCCGTCCCGAGGCATCTTCAGGAAAGCGGTGGTCATGCTGTGCTCCCTCCTCGCCTCCCTCATCCTCCTGCACCTCCTCACCGAGCGCTGCGCCACCACAATCACCTCCACCTCGCCCTCACCGCTCAAATCCTCCTCATCCTCCTTCTCCGGCCGGGCTTTCGAGGACTTGAGTCCGGTGAGGAGCAAGAGACTGGCATACGAATGGAGCGCCGGCTCGGAGCTGGGGGGCTACGGGGCCGCTCGGCGCGCCTCCTCACGCGTCCTGGCGGATGAGCGCGCGCGGCAGGTCCTGGAGCTGCCCGGAGAGTCGCTCCTGCTGCCAGCTCCGGATTTAGTGGCTTCCAGGAGAGTTCCTCCCAGGTTCGCAGGTAAACTCAGTCCGCTCGGGGAGGGGAGCAAGAAGCTTCCTCAGGCTCTCATCATCGGGGTGAAGAAGGGAGGCACCCGGGCTCTGCTGGAGTTCCTGCGGGTTCATCCGGACATCAGAGCCGTTGGAGCGGAGCCGCACTTCTTCGACCGCAACTATGACAACGGACTGGAGTGGTACAGGTGAATATTTATCAAATTAAACACACACAGAGACAAGCCACACCACCATACAAACATCAAACATTTTAATATTGTGCATACCCATGTCAAACTGAGAGATTAGGATATTTAAAAACAAATCCCCCTTAAAATCTTGGCTTCACATCTGCTGTGTTTTCAGTCATTTAATTGTCATCATGATGAATTGTGTTTTCCCAACTTTTTTTATTTACCCTCCTACTTCATCACCTACCATAAAGATTAGTCTGCATAACCCAGAAATCTTTATTTAACATCTCAGTTGTTTCTTGTTTTTTTTCCAGAGGAGGCCTAATAGCTGCTGGAATGAGCACAGCGCGGACAAGCCTGTTGATTTATTAAAGCCACATTAGGCCTGCTTTCATTAGATCTTATCAGGCTGCTCATTTTGTTTGCACATTTTAAGGATGACTGCCTTTTAAGCCGCTTTGGCCGCAGCGGAGTCGCGGTTTACAGCTTGATTAGGCTGGGAAATAAGATAGAAAGGGTCAATTAAAGAGTTAAAACATGGAAAGAAATTGCAATTACGTGTTCCCTGTTGAGAGACAGTTTCTGCATAATTTCACATCAACTTTTTAAAAAAATGAGTAGTTCTAAAAGTGCAAAACTTTTTCCGCAGGCGTTTTAAAGATTTATTTAAATGCGTTTGTTGAATTAAATACAACTTAAATTCCAGTTGCTACTACAAATTAATTATTTAATTATAATGTATGCACGTCTGTTTCATTGTCAACTCCACAGAGAGAATTCTATGTAAAGGAAGCGTCTTATTTGAATAGCAAAGCGAGGTTTTGTTTTTATAAAAACCCAGACTTAATCCTCGCCGAGTATTAGGAAAGTGCAAAACACTTCATTAACAAAAGCTGAAGTAAGAGCAGCTTACGGAGAACAAATAGATTTTCAACAGTGTTTTGTGTTAAGTGCATTTTAAAGAGCGGGTTTTTTTATTTTTATATCAACTTGTGAAGGTGGAAAAGTTCACAGCCTCACCATTGTTTATTGCAAAAGAGTCTTGAATTCACAGAATCATTTCCATGTCTCTCCTGACAAAACTTTAGAGAAACGCTATAAACACACACACACACACTCCTCCAGCGTCTCTGGAGTTATGCTGCGTTCTTTTTTTTCTTCTTCCTCGCTCAAGTTGACTTTTGTGATTGATTTCATGTGTCACCGCGAGTGTGTGTGAGTGAGTGTTGTGTGTTCACATTTCCACAGGGCCTGCGGGGAATAATGGCTCTTCCTCTCAGTGGTTCTCTGTCTAATGGGGCATTGCCGACATTGCAGCTCTGTTATTAAGAAGGATTAGGGCCATAATGAAAGGTTACCTGAGTGTCTCGGGAGGTATAATTCACCTTTTGATTGAGTTAACACCACACACAGCACCCTCTAAAAGCCTGGAGACAAAACTTTTACTCTCGCTCACCAACAACTCCCTCCAGACCCCTTCTCACCCCTCTTTTTTTTTTTTCCTCCGCCCTTTTCCGAAACGCTCTGGCTCTCTCCCATCTCCCGCTCACACACCTCCCTCTTTGTGCCTCTCTGAGAGTGAACATTCTCTTTTTGCCATCACTCTTTCACACCCTTCTGTTTACCTATTCATCCATTGTGGGGTTTTATATCCATGAGGGTCCCATCTATCCTGAGGAGTTGCCAAGATTCTCTGGAATTTGGACCGTGCCTCCGAGGACGGACCTCGGTGCCGGGGGTTCGCCTTAATGCTGTCCATTTAAAAAACAGAAGGACCCTTGAATTGAAAAGAGGAATAAATAACTGTTACAACAGCACGGCCCCCTACTCTGCAGGAGTTCATCTCGTCGGCTCTCCTCGACGACTGTCTGAGAGTCTTCCCTGGTGATAGCTTTTGATTGAGCTGCATTCATTTTGCCGGCTTGAGGTCGTATCGAGGCGTAGCTTCAAAAGTGGAAACTAGGTAATCAGCCTGATTGCACCGCTCAACTTAACCAACCACTTGTGCACAATTGTTACAACCTCTGTGCCTTGGAGTCATTTTCATACTTCAAGGCTGTGAGAACAAACTATAAAATAGTACGAAGCAGCTCTGCACATCTTTTTTTGTTTCTTCTTTTTGGTGCAAAACAAGTCTCTGTGACGAATCGCTGTGAATTATGTGATTCCTTTCATTAGCGAAAACACCGAAGCTTCCGTCTCGGGAGACTTTTTTTTTGTTTATCGTCAAGGGCGTTGTGTGTCCTCGACGTGAATCACTCGTCTCTTTCCCCAGTGGGAATGCGTGGAACAAACTTTTACACCTCTTATTGTGACATGGACAACATCTCCGGTCGCCTTTTTTTTTTTTTTTTTTCCCCCCTTTCCAACTTTCCCAGAAATAAACTGGCTTGTTATCGGAATTTCCATCAACTGGCCTAAAAAAAAAAGAAAAAAAGAAGTGGGTTATACACCCAGAGGTATGACGCAAAAATCTGTAATGCACCAAGTAGATAAAAGTTGCAGTTTTGACAACAGGGAAGACTTTGTATGTGTAACCCCACTTTTATATTTCCAAAAACCTCCAAATATTTGTGCAAAAATCCGGCCTCGCCATCTGCATTCATTCACGTCTTGGTTTATATATTTATTCTCAGAGTGTTTTGGGTGTTTCCAGCATGTTGACTCAGCTGAAGTGAAACAGTTTTTGTAACATATTTTAACTAAAGACACATTTTTTTTTTAGCTGTTTGGATGATATAAAATGTCTGGTTTTTTGTCGTGCACGGTTGGTCAATTCAGCTCTTTTGTTACACCAAGGAAACCAACACTCGGTCCGATTGTCCGGTCGGTCAGTGTTACATTTCACTACACATTAGTCTGTATATCCACACACAACCTGTTAAGGCTTTTGTTGTGGAAATGGACACTGGGATTGAACAAGGAGGTCACGCACAAGCACTGTGAAGTAAGGTAGAGGTCTGCGCTACAGAGTAGTCACTATTATGTTTTGGGCCTACTTAGGTTACTGAACACCCAGGCTTTCACCTGTCTAGACCCTGCCGTCGCTGTTTGATGTCTGCAGACCGGTTGGATTAGACTTCACCAGATCCCTTAATGGGTTAATTACCCTTCATAAAAACATATGTGACCCGTTAAACACAAGGCCACAAGCTCCGCCACACACACACTCACATTTAAAACACGAGCAAACACAGCAGTATTCAATGCACACCTCTTTTACAGAAAGCAAACAGGTGTATGGCAGCTTGTGTATCAGCAAACCTTCACTATAAAGCTTCTCTGCAGTGTTCTTCCTCAAGCATGTAACAGCTAAAGCCACGAGAAAGCAAATGAAAACAGCATGCTCGGCTCCAAAAAAGCTGAAAAATCACATTAAATTAGGGGTTTCCCTCTTCATAAAACTGGCTTTATTTGAAAGGAAGTTCTGTAATGGTAATAAAAAAGGAAAAAAAAAAAGAGGGTCTTAATCATAAAAGCAGTGACCCAATGGGGACTTGTGCTAGAAACCGGCCGTGTTTTGTAGCCTGAATAGTGCTTAAGCGCAGAACAAATGGGGGAGATTTTAGCTCTGTTTTTCAAAAACAATTCAAGACGGAGCTGTAAAAGTGTGTTAGAATAATACATTTAAATCTCATTAGCATTTTACTCATTGGGCTACTTAGTTGGGGCTTGTTGACACAGTTCCATTTAATGACAAAAAAAAAAGGAAAATAAAGTCACATTTGCTGGTGTATTCCCCCAACGTTTGAAATGAGGCCCGCTTCCAACTTTCTCATACGTTGGCTGTGTTCACAGAGGGTGTTGTTGTTGAATTGAGTGGCAGACTTTAAACTCTTGTTTAGCTGCTGCCTGATATTTCACTTTGTCATTCCGAGTGTGGAGAGGTTTAAGGAGGAGCTGCGGAAAGAATGACTCCGAATGGGAGAGGTTAGATGTCAGGCGGTGGGGAATTAAACTGAAAACATCTTCAGTTGTGTGTCAGTGAAGTTGTGGCGGTCGGTCTTGTGTACCTCCGAACCGCAAGTTCCTGGAAATTGTGCAAAAACGGCACAAGTTCTTGACGTATATGTTGTGTGGCTACGTCAGGTTTTCATGATGAAAATCAAACCCCAGCTGGAACCAAGCAGAGCCCAGATCTAGCAGAGACCCGTGTACTGTACGCTATGTGTCCAATACGTATGTCAACCTGTAAGTACCTCCAGTTTGCTTTTGGCACTCGCTCGCTTTCTGCCCTTGCCAGGAATACAGGAATGACATGTTCCTCAGAGTTTTAAATAGAGCGAATGAGTTGAAAATAGTCTGTATATCAACGCTGAAATATCTCTCGCTTATCTGAATTTATATCGTCATTTTAACCATAAACACGAGCAACATCCTGGAATCATTTTTTTGCCGGTGCTGAGTCGTGCAGCCTTTAAAAATGTATCTCCGTGGTCTCTTTACAGAAGCTTTGAAAGCAGCAATTTGTTGTATCCTTTCTCTGAGGTGCAGTCAAGATTTTAAAAACAGATTTCCTCTAAATGATCCCCTCTTTTGATTTATCCTGTTTTGACACTGAGTTGGAAAAGCAGGAATGATTTATTCGTCAAGGTCCCTAGAAAACGGTTTGGGATGGTCATTTTTTAATGTAGTTAGAGCAGTTTGGTAATGGAACCGGAGGTAGGGTTTATTCTGTACAGAGAGGTTTTATACACTGGGAGGAGATTTCTGATATATTAAACTTGCAGGTTTACCTCCAAGTTTAGAATTGAATCCTTTCCAAAGTAAACCTTACACAACCCTAAAGTTTATTTAATGTGTACCTGACTTTGTAAGAGAAAGGTGGAATTAAAGCGTTAACCCTGTGAACCCCAAAGCATGCTGACGGGTTTAAAGCACATAAAAAAATATTAAAATCACTAAAATTATACCATTTATCAGAGTTTGAAACTGCAAAAAAAGGATTAGTTATTACATTTTTAACTTTCTGATGGTTCCTAAACTAATTTTGTCTGGAAAAATAATCAAATCCAAGCTTAAAATCATGATTTTTAATCAAAATCATGTTGTTATTCAACATGTCTCTTTTAAATAGTTGCTGAAAATAAAGCGCTCGCTCTAACTACATTCTGTAAAAAAGAAAAAATTCTGTGCTCCTTGTTGCAACTGTTAAACCATGAATGAATCAGCTGCAACAAACAGTCTTTTCACAAAAATTAAATGTTTTTCACCTGAACTGGGCTGAATTGCAGCCTGTGTTTACATGGAGCTGAGAAGTATTTAAATGTATTAAGCATTTTAAAAAGTCAAAATATGTGATAGTGTGTAGACTTACTATTTTTTTCCCCCCAGTATTGCTGACACTTGTGGGAAACTTGGAAAAATATTGCACATGTTGATATCATGCTTTTTAATTTTTTTCTAAACTAAATAATCAACTTTGTTTTCTTTTCCTTTTTTAAAAAATGATTTCTGATATTATAGCTGTATCATATTTGTCTCTACTTCTAACTACGCTTGTGTTGTTTCCATATAGATCCAGAACTTTATGTTGCAGTAAAAAAAAATTAAAAATACAAGCCCACAGTGAGAAAAAATGTGATTTGAGCAACGTTAAAGCTCCCTGAAATACACATTTTCTGCGTTTAACGATAATAAAAAAAAGTATAGGCAGAATAAGAGTGGCTCATTTTTTCCAGAACAAAGCTACATGAGCTAACAGAAGCAGGTTTGTGGAAGGCAGGTGGAGCGGAGGGGAGGGACGGGCAGAGGTGGAGGTGGAGGGGGTCACGGTTGGAGCTGTCGAGGTCGCACACACATTGGACGTAACGTGATCACCAGAGACCTCCTGAGCATGAGCTCTGGGCCGCCTCCGGATTGTGAAAGTGATTATGGTGGGGTATAATTGTAAAAGCGAGACAGTCACCTCCCGCTGAAGGCATCCAGCTCCCCCCCCCACCACCACCACCACCACCTCCAACCTCTCGCCAACTCCTTGACCTCCGCCACCCCCACTGACATCTTTGCTCGCCCTTAGCAGCTGACCCCAGGAGGCCCCATGCAGGGGAGGTAGATAGCAGCAAAGGGGAAATATCCAAAGTAGTGCCTGTCAGCAGCTGCCCTGTGGCATCCTGGGAATCTGCCCTCCGATGGGCGGGTGAGGACAGGCAGCAGGTGCAGGGCGCTGCGCAAGACACCACCTGGATCTCCAGCAGACCCTCACACCTGATGCATTCACCTGACCAAAAATAAACGGCGTTTGTGCGTCTTCTCCGAACCTAGCGAGATGAAGGAAGCAAATATTTCAGGTGTCAGGGATTTAGAACCTCCTGGAGCTTTGATGAACACGTGCAGAAAGCAAAGTGTGATTGATCAGAGTTGGGGGTTGGGTGGAGGTCGCCGTGCAGAATGTGCCACCCTCAAAGTTCACAACAGATGGTTCTGTAACTTTGGTATCGGGTTACATTGTTTCTAGGATTGTGTTGTTTATTCACTTTTGGGTTCATGTGTACACTAGGCAGCAACCTGTTTGACCCCGTCGTATCTCCGGCTCATTCGGCTCAGCAGCTGTTGGGTCTTTTTAAGAGGTATTAGAGCGCACATTATGAGACATTTATTCTAGGATTCACATTTCAAAAGGAGCGCTCGAGGTCACTTTTTTTTTTTTATTGTGCTCGACTGTACAAAAATACATTTGCTCCGTAAAGCTGCGACGAACCGCTTCCGTCGCCGTTTCTGAAGTGGAGATGTTTGACCTTTTCGAAACATTTATTTTACGTCTGAAGCTCGGCGTTCTATTTTCAGGCGATATACCTGAAGCCCTTTACTAGTTTTAATGCTTTTTCAAGCAATGCCCGTGAATGTCAGTGATGTTTATTTTCCTTGAACTCCATGGAAACCTGCCAGGTAATGTTTTCTAACATCACAACAGTTCTGCCTCCAGCCATGGGGGAAAAAAAAAGAAATCATGTTTGCAATTTTCTTCCTGTACTGTATTCCTAGTTTTTTTTTTCCCCCTTTTTTGGCAGTTCAAGGTTGATGGAAGTTAAGTGTTATCCTTCCTCAAACAAAGAGAGACTGTAACCCTATCATTTGGCACAGGAGAGTCAAGGGGCTTTAGACGAGACTGTTTCAGCTGTCTGCGTAGAAACAAACCGCAAAACAACCTCCAGAATTCATGCATATTAAGACTTTCAGAGGATTTGCCAGAGTGCTTTAGGATTTCAGCGACGTGCAGCCAAAACCATGTTATTTGGGCACAGAAGGGCTCGGTAAATGATGCATGGATGGAGCATGTATGCGTTACAGCCCTCAGTAGTGGGGGATTGGCAGGGTAAAGCAACGCCTCGGTGTGATGGATCTCTCTTTCCCATCTCGCAGGCTGCAGCTTTATCACAGGACAGGGAGCCTTCCATATTTTCCACTAGAGAGAAACGAGAGGGAGAAACCGTCACTGTGGAAAAGCCTGGGAACCAATAAAAAGAAGGAAGCCCCCTCTCCTCCTGGGTCCTCCATTTTCCGTTCCAGTATTTTTCTTTAAAATACTTTCGCTACATTTTTTTTTTCCCCTCTTCTGGCACACATCTCGTCTGGTATCTTTGAAATTAAAGAACATTTAAGTGTTTACTACTCGAGGAAGTTCATCTTTCCAGGCCTTTACCTCTCACCAGGAAAGTCTTTCTGTGTTTTTTTTTTCCTGGCTTACATGGAATTGCTTTCCTTTTTCTGCCTCTCCGCTTAAAGGCATGGACTCACTTGCCATGTGTGCTATCTGCAGCTGCCTGTGTGGCGATATGATGGCACCAAACAACCTTTTTTTTTCCCCCCTCTTGCTCCATCGGGGAGGTTACGGCCGGTGCCAGTCGCCTTGGCAGAGCGCTGCCCTGCAGACATGGGCAGCGGCTACGCCAGACGGCACCTCCGGCTCAAACTTCGATTCGACTGCCCCCAACCTCAGCCTCCATGCACAACGCTGAATTATACTGTAGCTAAGCTCGAGCCACGCGTGTGTGTGTGTGGATTGGCGTTTTGTTGGCACGCCCCGCAAAGAGACCAACACATCATTTCCCCCTCAGATGTTATTTCCGAGCTTTCAGCACTTCTACATCCAGCGAATTCTGCGTATTCCTGCTCGATGACGAACAAAGAGTTTGCATGGCAGCGATGAGTGAAATAAAACATGCCCAAGATTAGGGTTTGGCAGTACTATAGACCATGACCAGAAATCCTGCACAATTTTTTAAAATAGCTAATAATGGAGGTGGTGAATGGAGAGAGAATGACGGAGTGGCATTTAATCTGCCTTGAGAGCTATTTTATTCAAACAGAAGCACCGCAGATCTATTGCGTGTGCGGTTTTGCAAAAGCTACCTGGTTCCTTTAAGTAGAAATCCAGCTGTTCAAACAAATGCTTTACGTGAGGTCTATTGTATTTCTATTGCGAGAGATCGCACGGCACAAAAGATCCATTCATCGGCAGGGATTTCTTTTTGTAAATCAATCAAATGAAATGTATCACAAATGTTCTATGAACTCTCTTTTGCAAGTCAAACAAGAGAAAAAAAAAAAAATACCCCAGCTGCGCTATTTTTAATTTCCTCTAACCTTTTCATTCATTTGGAGAAAAGATGGCACACAGCTTTTACTAACTAACCCTGGAATGTCTGGCAGCTTGATTAAGGAGAGGAATGTGTTAGAAAATGAGTTTGCCACCCCGGACCCGTTTATTGATAGATGGAGTGCAACAGCACAACCTGCGTCTTTTTACATAAAGATGGAAGAGGGTGATAAAGGGCCTGTGCGGCGCAGAGCCTGTGATTGATGCACCCACAGAGGAGTGCAGAGAAGCCACACAGTAATTCAATTAATCTTAACCTGAACACTAGTAATTGCTACTGTAACTAGGTCTGACTGTACATTAGACAGGAGGGAGATTGCTGTCAAAGAAACATGTCCAGCTAATAGAAGCAGAAAGGAACATCCTCAGCACTCTGGAGCCCCACAAAGGGGCTTCTTCTTCTTCGTCTTTTTTTTTTCTCCTTTATTATCCTTTCTCCTAAAGATGAGGCTTTGCATGTTAATGAGACGAGCGGGGAAACTGATTTCCTCAGTGGTGAACCAGAAGTGAGAGATAAACCCAAGCAGGGAAAGTGTGGGTGCAAAATCTGCGAAAGGATACGTTCTCTCGGTGAACTTATGTAATCAGCTGTGAAGAAAATGTACTTTAAAGAATAATCCTGCATTTTGTGAAATACGTTTCCTGAGAGCTTGATGAGACGATCATTAGCTTGCTCGTACCTGTCCATTAAATAGAAAGCTGCAGCGGGAAGTTGAGTCTTAGTTGAGCGTTAAACACTGAAAGCACAGTTACAAAATGTGTCGACCACTTCTAAGGCTAAACGTTACATCTCACCTGTGTCATAACATGATAAGAAAGTTTAAAAATGTTTTGTGGTTTTATGGAGTTCCTTGTGGGACTGTTTCTTGGATGGATGCAATAACTTGAGTTTTAAAACTGATTAAAGAAGATTTCACATGTTGAATAGTTGGACTAAGTCAAAGTAAAGAAAATCTCTGTTGACTGAGATCAAACTTAACTTTGAACCAGTCGATTGGAGCAGATGCTTCACTTTCCAGTGCTGCAACGGTTTCCACTGTTAATGATTCTGTCAGTTATTTGCTGGATTGGTTGAGCTAAAGATGACGTCATCAAATCTCTTGATTTTTCAGCAGCCCAAAGACATTCAGTTTACTGTTGAACACTCTCAACGCAAAAAGGTTTAGGCTCAACAAAAACAACCAAATGCAACAGTTTGCATCAGTCTTTTAGAGTTATGGCAACATCCAATGAAATTATG
>NW_007578763.1:117342-122388 GCF_000690725.1 Stegastes partitus
GTATTTCCTCGAATGTCGCCATATTCCTTTATGGCTGAAATGTGCTGCTATGAAGGTGTTTTGCTCTCAGAGCTGAACGTTACATTTCCAGACTCTCGGCTTCACGCTGCGTCGTTCTGCTTCCCGTCAGACAAACACAGGTGTAGTCTTTTATTGTCCTCAGCGATCGGAGCAGTTCATTGTTTCGCTTTTCTTTTGTGTTTACCGCCTATTGAACTCTGCAACAAATGCCTTTGGATTGTCAGAAATCCTTTGAACACACCCTGAGATATTGATTCCATTGTTTCCTATAAGAGCACAGCGGCGGTTTGAAGGTGTTGACCCGTAGAGACAGGAAGACAAGACTTCTTTATGGGCTGGTTTTATGCATCCTCTGGAAACTGGATACCCCGAGAACAGCAGATAAATCAAGTTTACAGTAAAATCTATTTTTCTTACCCTCCAAATCCCATTTCTTTGCTGCTCTATTTCTTCGCATGTGTCTTGTTTCCTCTCTGAACATCAGCTCCTGTCACCAGGTTTGAGGTGGATCACCAAACTCCAGATACAACCGACCCTGTTATACATTTAATTTCTGCATTTTTATTTACGCAGCTGGCCAGTTCTGGGTCAGCCACGGTCAGTTTGGACTAAGGGTGTAACAACACTGTGGAGCCGGTGGGACTTGACATGAACCCGAGTCATTTTAACCGTCAAACATGTGGTGGGGCCGGGGCTCATTATATCATTATGTTGTCAGGCCGATTGTTTATTCTGACATCTTGTTCTCGCGTAGTCACATCCTTGCCTACGGTCACAGCATCAATACGAGGAGGAAGCCGGTTATTTAGAGGTAGCCGCCGGCACAGACAGATGTAGGAGATATAAGCATTCAAAGTCTTCCCTAATAAGACGGTTTATCCACTGCGGCTCCCACTGCCACCTCCTCCAACAGGCCCCTCATCAATTATTAATCCAGCCAATTAGCAGGGCTACATTATTCACCAGGAAGCTGTGATCACATCCATTAACTGCACTGTCTTTCCTCATTGTGGCTCTCCCATGCGGCACTCTCACAGCCCATAATCCCCCCTAACTCAGTGTACATATTTGACCACCAAAACTGTGCTCCAATCATATTTTGTAGTGCATCGAAAGGCTTTTTTAAAAAATCATTCAGGCCCATTTAAATAAACACCACTTTACATTGTTTTTTGTTCCCTTTACTGAGTGGTAAATGTGGGTGAAGGCTTTTATTTTGTAGTATTAATACCACCCTGATTTTGCCAACGAAAATTCTGATGAGAAACATTCGTAAACGATCTTTTTAGCAATTTTTTGGAACCAAAATAGAGCAACAGAGGAATGAACATGTGAATTAACGATCATTTAATGTACTGAACAGTCTGCATGCGTCTGCAGGATCCCACAGTGCATCCTTCAGATTAGTAAGGTCGCATTAGCACCCCCAGTGTATCAATTACTTTTTCGGCAAGTGCACATACAGTATTTCTGCAGTTTTATATCATGGAGCCTCATTCCAATAAAGAATCACCACTTTATATTGTTCATTATTCCCTTTGCTGAGTGTTAAACTTAGGTAAAGGCTTTTATTTTGTAGTATTGTCACTGACTTGATTTTGTCGATAAATATTCTGATGAAAAATCTTTGTTAACAGTTTTTTGGCGACCTTTTTGGAACAAAAAGACAGCAGTACAATTTATATGTAATATGCCGACGAATAATAAAGGACCACGGAGGAATTCACATGAAATAAAGCTCGTTTTAATGTAATGAACAATTTGCATGCATCTGCAGGATTCCACATCACATCCCCCCAAATTAGGAAAGCATAGCATCATATGGTTCATTTTAGGAGTAAAAGGAGCAGATTTAGCACTTTAATAGATCCACAGTCCCACTGAACATTAAGACAATCAAGCCAGCCTTAGAAAACAGGCCATTATTTAACCTAATTCTGCCTTTTTTTGGCCGTCAAGATCTGCATGTAGATCAGGTTTACTGCATTGACGGTATCCAGTGTTTTAGCTGCTCGTCTTAACCCAAAAAGTGAATAATATTTAGGGAAAAAAGTGAGTGAACACAGCTTCCGCATGAGGTTTATGTTGCACAAGTAGATGCCATAATGCAATGTGAGTGAGTCGCCTACTTGGTTCAGCTGGAGTTGGGTGACTGGCAGCTGTGTTTATGAGAGAGAGTGAGTTGTTGGAATCATTTCCATTCACCTGTAAAAGAAAAAGAAAAAAAGCAGCAGGAATAACGGACTTGTCATATTTCAATCACTATTCCCATGTTGTTTTGCACAGTTTGTCTTCTTCTGCTCTGGTTTAATGGCACCAGCTGTTTATCTCGAGGCGCTTAACTTCTAATATTCCACCGACTGCATTTCGATGAGCATCTATTGACATTAACATCATGGATTTAGTTGGAAATGGTAAAACACTGCTGTAGGCACATTTTGGTTTTCAGCCAAAAGAAAAATGAGATTCCAACTTGTTTGGTTTGATTGGCACCAATACCACCAAACTAATCCTAATGGAGATATAACATTAACAGTGACACACAAATAAATCAATAATCTCAATTATTTATACCTCATCAACTAAAATTACACAGTTGTAACAGCCATATTTGTGTAAACTATTTGACTCCAGGCCTGCAACAGCTAATTGATTAGACGTCAACTGTTAAATTTACTTTTTTTGACAGTTGATCAACAACTTTTGAATATCTTCCTGTTTCTTTCAAACCTCTGTGACAGTAACCTGAATATCTTTGGGTTGTGATCATAAGTAGACATTAGTTTAGGATTTGGAAAACTGTTTTTCTGCATTTTTCACCATTTTCTGACAACTGGTCCATTAATCGCAAAAATAATCCCTAGATTAATCAGCAAAAAGTCACTAGCTGCATCCCTTGTTGTGTTGTTTTTTTCTGGTGTAGCAATTATAAAGAATAAAATTTTATTCTAATTCTATTCTAATTCTAATTCCTATTATGGGTTATGCTGATATATAATAGATGAGCAGTGTCCTTTTTGGGTCTACCTCCCGATTGTCGAGAACAAAACAAAGAGGATGGCAACTGGAGACTCAGAATGAATATAAGACTTTCAACAACTAAAATGTCTTTTATTGGATTAAACAAAACAGAAACTTTCTGTGCTCATTCATACTAGAACTAATTAATCATGAAAACTATGAAAAAAAACAAACCAGATGTTAAAATGAATTCTCGTCATCATAATCATTACTGAGAAAAGAAGATTTAAAAATAAATAAATAAATAAAAAATCACTCCCTCTGTGTTTAGGTCTGAAGCGGAAGTAATATTTTACTGTCCATCCACTGTTTCCCAGAGTTCCACCAACAGAACAGCAGCACTGATTGCTTGTCACTGCGATTTATGGACCCTCAAATCGCAGAACAAAATCACTTCCTGTTTTTCCTGTGTTTACTGGACACACAGGCAGGCACATTTGATAAAAAGTGATTTATTTTCATTTGCTTATCTCCTTAATTGATGTCCCCCAGGCCTCCCTGACAGCCATAATTTCATTATACAAACAATTTAGAGAAGTTTGATTAACACAAATGAGAGTTCAGGGGCCCGACCGGCGTACATGTTGCTCTACACGTTCGGAGTCACGCTTTTCTTCACACCGACTCAGTCTGGCTCAACCCTGGAGTCATTAATAACCACCTCTTGCCACAATAAACAGTAGCAAACAAAGATTTTAATTACGACTCTATTAATCATAATGAAATGTGCCGTTTCACGTGGTGGCTAATGTTACGCAGTCTCGTTTTAATTGTCACGCCGTAATTCGGCGCGCGTTTCACACCTTGCTGAGCTTTAGTTCACTAGAACGAACCCATATGCAGCTGATTTAAAATCCTCAACGAGATTCTCATTACGGCCATTGAGACGCAACTGTATCGATTTTGTTGTTAAGGATTCACCACGAGCATTGATTTACGGCCCTTCTGAGACAACTGTGTAATTAGGCTCATATTGTGAAGGGTTCATCCCGCCATCGCCTCAGCTGTGGCGGATCCTCATTGATGATCCTGTGCTTTGTTTGACCCACTAATGCACTAATGGAGACGCCTAAACACACATGCTTGGACCACATTTCACTTACTGTACTGCACGTATGCACACAGAAACTCAGTCGTGGGCAGGTCTGTTTCTGACATACACTTTATTACATCATATTATTTTCCACTCAACCCAGCAGCAGTGAATATTCTTTTTCAACGCCCTGTTTTTTTCTTCTTCTTGTATCCTACTAGCTTTAAAACAAGGTCGACTCTGGCAAGGCGTAAATCCAGCAGGAGGGATCGCCCCCCTCCCTCACCCCCCTCACCCTCAAAGCTTTTACTTCTGGCGGTCGAGTGCCAGCGTGCGATTCTAGCTCTCCCCGATGAACCCTTGAATGCACATTATAGCAAAAATGGTCCTTTAGAAGAGGTCCTTGGAGTCTCGAGGTAAATGTATAAACACCGCTGTAGACACTCAAGAAGCCATAGCATCACAAATACATGTTTGCACTCAACATATAACGCATTTCTTCAGACAAATGTACCATAAATATATTTAATACACTTCTGGCATATACACCAGAGGTAAGTATGCCCCGGTGCAATGGCACTTCAATGTCAAAGGATTCTAAACTGTATTACCTAAAACAGTAAAACAGTGAGGCGTTTGCTCCGATGTAACATTAAAAAACAACATATAGATTTGGATTATTAAATATACAGGAACCAACATTCATTAGAAACCTTTTTTCAGCTGCTCTTTTGTGGAGTAGTTGTGTTGCTCTATGTTCTTAAAATATCCCAAAGGTGTTCTTTTGAATTTAAGTTACATGGGTAGGTCACTATTTTGATCTTTTTCTGCTGTGTGCTTTGGATCTTTGGATCTATTCCTCCTCTACCAAGCTTCTGCAGACTCATCTTGTCTCCCAGTATGTTGGTATATCCACAGGCGTTCATGGTGCCATCTATAACTGTCATCTCCCCGACATCTTTTGCTCTCGT